>NW_013665820.1:338410-350726 GCF_000517525.1 Limulus polyphemus | reverse complement strand
TGACTGAAAATTTTAATTTTTTTCTGAAAAGGCAGTGTCTATTTACTTGTGACCCCGCTGTGTATTTTACGGCCCGGCATGGCCAGGTGGTTAGGGCGCTCTACTTGTAATCTGAGGGTCGCGGATTCAAATTCCCGTCCCACCAAACACGCTCGCCCTTTCAGCCGTGGGGGCGTTATAATGTGACGGTCCACTCTCACCATTCGTTGGTAAAAGAGTAGGCCAAGAGTTGTCGGTGGGTGGTGATGACTAGCTGTCTTCCCTCTCGTCTTACACTGCTAGATTAGGGACGGCTAGCGCACATAGCCCTCGTGTAGCTTTGCGCGAAATTCAAAACAAACCAAACAATTCATCTCTTTTAGTGAGACACTAGATTCTTACTTTACTTTCGCAATGGAGAGAACATCAAGACGATTAGGGGACAGATTTCGCGAACACCTGCGTCCAGTTCGTGAACGTAACAAAGGCCACCCTGTCCCAAGTCACTTCGACTCTTTTACCCACAACAGTACTAAAGACATGATAGTCTTGGTTTTAACTCCCGCCCCACATGACAGATTGTCCTCCGGTAGAACAGCGGCAAGTTTACTGACTTACAACGCTAAAATCCGGAGTTCAATTCCCCGCGATGGACACAACAGATAGCTCAAAAATAAACAAACAAACATGACAGATTGCAATGTATTTTCGATTTAAATACTCAGATTCCACAGTCTAAAAAATATTCTTTCTAATAATTAATTATTCTGTTATATCTTAATTCGCAATAATTGTATATGCACATTATGTTTTGTTGTTGTTATACTAGCATAAAATTCTGTTTTTGCTGTGGATTCAGAAGCCCTCTTATGATTCAAAGAGCCCCCAGTGTACCGATAAAACTTCTCCTTTATCCCCAATTACTTATGTAGCTACATGGTATTAAATTTGGTTTTGTTAGCTTGTAAGTGGGGGTATGAACACAGTGTCAAACATGGCGCCCCCAAGATCCCGAAGAGGGACAGGAACACAAAATCTAATGCCAGACTTGGGTTCAGCGACTCTAAAAATATATTCTTAGATCCCATTGTGCTTGGCTCTTTTAAGTTCCCCCTGCTACTCCCTTGGTAGGAGGACTATGCCTGTCAGGTTTGGTCCTGCTAGATCAAAATGTGTGGGAGCGGCTAGCTGGACAAAGATAAAGAGATACATAAACAACTAAATTCGGCGCCTCCGAGATTCCAAGGAAATCCAGAAACACCAAATCCGATGCCAGATCCAGCTTCAGCGATTCTGACAATCTACTCCTAAATATCATGACTAGGTGACCTTCTGGGATTGCTTTACTCCCTCTTGGGCCACCCCGAGTCCACTTGTAACGTGTGGTCCAGCTAGATCGAGAATTATGGGAGGAGTTATATACCTACAGACATACACAACTACAAGCTGAATTATATATATATTTTAATGTATGTATGTGTATATATGTATATTTATATAATTCTTCTTGTATCTGTATTACATTGTTTTACTTTACAGTATGTTTTGTGCTACATCAGATGTTTATTTAATTTCCCTCTCTAGTGTTATGTATACATTGTTTTCCTTTTTAATCATACTACAGTCATTGATTCTCATATCAAACCTGACGAAGAGCAGTTGCAAGAAACTTCATTGTTGAATAAAATAACAGTTTTTATTTCCTGGACGCGTGTTTGAAAAAAAAAAACTCCAAAAAAACCTTTTTGGGTAGTAAGACAGGCTTCCACGTATTGTATTAAAAGTACAATTGGCAGAAATCATGATGACACAGGACATGGAGACTCTATTTCTCTCCCTCTTTTTATCTATCTGGCAACCAACATAAAACTTTACTGGATATCACAGTATATAAGCTTTACAACAACATTACATGAATAAAAATGTTGCATAAAAACATAACGAATTCCACCTTTAGTAGAGGCAACTTGGACCAATAGAAGTTTATTGACCACTCTATATTCCCCTATGGAAGTGAGCCCAAATTCCTGAGAAGGTAAAGGTTACTAATGGCCCAACAGGCTAGTGAGAATAGAACGAGTCAAAAACAGCAACTACTAGGTAAGTACAATATTCCTAAGATACTGGATAATGGCGGCTATTTGTGGACTTTCGCAGACAACTAAAACTTAGACGCGTATAACCGAATTTTGAATATTACAAAGTAATAAAAAGGCAGGTTTGATATTTAAACGTACAACACACTTATCCTTTATGACAGACTTGTTTATTTTCTGCGAGCCTTTTACACATACCACCCGCGTTTTTAAAATTAAAATGCCAACTAATTCTAAGCAAAACATGATTTTTAAACCCTGATATCATACATTACTTTTCGCTGCAATAAAATCTTGGATCTAGTGATATACATTGTATGAGCCACTTGAAGTTGGTAGGTCACTCATCCTAGACAACAGGGAAAACATATATATAGCTTTCAGAAGAGGAATAGGATGTTTAATGTGATGTTAAGCTCGTGTCAAAATAGTTCACTTGGATTAAAATCCACAAAGGCACTGGATGAGAAGGATGTCTGTATTCACTACTACTATGCTACTTTGTTAGCATCAGTATGTTCGTGCGCATGTCAAGTCAGGTTAACTTGTTTGTTTGTTTTTGAATTTTGCGCAAAGCTACACCACCATCAACTCTCATGATAGGTGACAAAAAGGTCAGAGCAAGGTCAGTTATTCGAGTTTATTTTTTTTTATTAGCCTCCATCACAGTCACGATATACGACAATGTTATTGCCTCACTAATGGGTGGTAGAGCTTCGTCTACCCGCAGTTTCTTAGCGGCAGGAAAATCCGTGAAGATGTCAATACATAACATTTACGTAACCAAAAATATACAGCTTCATTTAATGTCAACAGTCTAATGAATAAATAATATCTTAATTAAGCTTAGAGGAATCTTATAACTTGTTTTAAGCTAAGAGAAATGGGCTACAACTTCCTATAAATCTTCCTCTAATTGTAAGCCTGGGATCTGAGAGCTATCTTGGCCAACTTCCTGTCAGTATGTCTTAATTGCCATTCCAGTCGATTCGATTGTTTAAAATTGGAAAAAAGTAATCAAATTAAAACTAAGCTTAGTTTTGTTTCAATTTCATCGATCATAGTTTCGAACTTGATTTTACAAATATCTTAACAACAGTATAATAAACACGTGCACAGTCAGCTTAGCAATAATGTAATAAACATAAGCATTGTTAGCCTAACAATGATGTGATAAACATAAGCATTGTTAGCTTAACAATAACATAATAAACACGTGTATAGTTAGCTTAACAATAGTATAAATAAACACCTATGCAATCAACTTGGTAACTGAATAAGAAATTTTATCTATGGTCAGTGTTTTCTAATATATGACATTTATTTTGGCATTTTTACTGCCTGAAATTGTGAAAGTTCCATGACCACACGTGCAATGTGTGGAAAGGAACTAATGTTTGATGACATTTAGCTTTCCCACGTTGATTATCTAGCATCGTCCTAAAGTACTGATTAGATAGAGCAACTTTTAGATTGGTTCTAAAGATGCAAAAGCTTTAACTTAAAGTTTGAAATTATTTTATGAACAATAGTCTAATCTTTTGTGTAAATATAAATATTTTGTCATAAGATATAAGTATATTATTTAAGAGATGTACAGGGTTATACTGTAGAGCAAGTGAAGTAAATTTTAAAGGTAAAGAAATAATGATGTCATATTATTTTTCTTCCCTATTTATCTAGATGTAGTAAAGCCATAAAGTTCCTTGGAGCTAAGGTTGTCATAACTTATGATTTAGATGCTTTCGTTGGATTTAATTTTATGCCTGGCTATTTTCCCCTATTGTGCACATTAAAGGTCCTACAAATATAGTAAAAGGACCGTATGTATCAGATCCAGTGTGAATATTGTGATAACTTTTATTAAAGGGAGAAAAAGGTCGGGAGTTAACTTTACCTGTAAAAGCTCTTTTACATGTCTCTAAACGCTACAAATCAACTGGGTACAAACTGTCCACATAAGTCAGACATTCTGAACCTAGAATGTAGTAGCGGTAAAAGTAACATTAATGAACTGTTATTAATGAAATAGAAAAAAACAACAACAAAAGTGAAGATGGCCCATTGTTACAGGTGTCTTTCTATTCCTATACATATTGACATTTTCTTGTTCACTGTGACTGTTAAAGTTACGGTAAATCGGGAGTAATTTATTTACTGTACCTGATGAAGCTACGGTAAACCGGGAGTAATTCACATTTTTATTTTTACACCATTTCTTTGGGCAGTATTGAGTAAAAGACAATTTGGTAATGAATTATAAAAGAAAACTCTACAGTTCAAAGAAAACTTATAAAGGTTAATGTAATTGCTGAAAGAGGTCTATAAAATTTACAGAGAAGTCACGAATATGTGTTTTTTTCCTTATTTGAAGCTTTTACAAAATTATTTTTTGCTAATTGCAAGAACGTAAATTAATAAATAAACGTACTAATTATTTTATTATGTACTAACATACATCACTGTGTGCAAAATAATTTGAAGAGCAGAAAGAAGATCATAATTTTCTTTATATTTCCGATTAGCAGTTGATGTGCTTAACTGAAGATTTAGCTATCTGTTTTAGATTCAAAAGTAAATATAATGCTCTACTTAAAGACACTTGTTCTTCAAAATAAAATAAATTCCTATGAAGGCTTTGCAAGAAATTGGAATGTATGTGCTGCACATTTATGGTAACTGATAGTGATCATGATAAGAGGCAATGATCTTGATCAACTGTAGACTTGGTGTGAACCCGATTCGGCCTTCAGCAGTACATATTACAATGAAAATCAGTTGTATACTTTTTTTTTTAATCCGTGATGTGCTGCACGTTGTCAGAAAAATATTATTTTAAGTTGGATAAAAAGTTTATAAAGTTTGTTGGAAGTACATTTATGGAGTGTGTCGTGACCTCCATTCTCAATTTAAAAAAAAAATCTGCTAATTTCTCTGTGCCAAAGAAAATTACTACATTAACGACTGTTTTTGGTCAACGACAGAATTAAATAAACGGTGGTTATATCGCTTGTCGTGCAAGAAAGATGATTTTAGTATAAACTAAAAAAAAAAGAAGAAGAAACAACACGGAAAGCTCTTATAGTTTTGATGACAAAAAAAAAAAAACAAACAAGAAGAAAAAAACCCTTCAACAGTATATCGTCCACGAACAAAAATTAATTTATTCTCATTTCCAGTGTCTTGAAATGTTTCAACTTTTGTGAAACTACAGAAAAAGAAATATGGTAGTCTGAGAATTCACATAATGGACCGACAGCAAACAAAAGGCAATTTAAGCACGTAAAAACAAAGCTACAATGATATATCTAGTAGATAATAAGTTATAAACGAAGAGTCATAAATTAAAAAACAACACTCTATGTCATAACCTTAGTGCTTATCAGCTAAAGTACACCAGATGATATGCTTAAGGTTAATAGGAAATCTAAATAATAAAAAAACCGGTATTTTTATCAACAGTTTTAAAGGCGTACTAAAAGTTTGTAAGAGTTTACTTCTCCAGTGTCGAAATTGCAGTCAAACTGGATATTTGTGACGTGCAAACAAAGCAGCACTAATTGTGAGCGTTCTGAAGCATTCCTGTATGAACATCTGTACCTGTGATATCAAAAGCATTTAATTTCTGAATTGTCTACACTCTGATATGATGTTCAGGATTGCAATGAGCATACACATAATAAAGAAATAACAAAAACGGATGTATGCTTGGAAATAAAATCGAGCGACCAGATGTACACTTTATGTTTCCAAATCCCTGTATTTAAGCACAAATTGATGTAATTTATCTAATCATTAGTTTTATAATACTTCCAGTTAATGACTTATTAAGCTTGCGAAGTCTTTGTTGGGAATTATTCCGCCGATATATATATATAAGTCTGCGGACTTATAACGCTAGAATCCGGGTTTCGATACCTGTGGTGAGCAGAGCACAGATAGCCCATTGTGTAGCTTTGTGCTTAACTTAAAACAAATAAATCTAATATAATATGCTTTTCAATATTTTTGTTTTAACTCAAAAATGCAATTGACAGCTAAAATTTGATTTTTTTTTGTCACATAACCGTTTGGACAAGACTAATCTATCAAATACGATGTTTTAAACTTTCCTTTAATCACGCTGAGAATACCGCCATAATCACAACCCATTTTAAATCTCCATTTACGTTAGTCAACTAAAAGTGTGAAACCTCGTGGACTACGTGGTCAAGCTTTATAGTTAATGCTAAAATGTAACAAAAATTATAAAATTTTCAACTTTCCTGCGCTAACAGTTGAGTAGTTTTACAGTATTTAAACTTATTTCCTAGAGTATATAACATCGATGCTATAAAGGTTTAATAACTGTTATAAAGCTTGAATCAGAATAAGTCATGCACATAATATTCAAGTTTCATATTAAATCAGTATAATAAACTCTTTCCAGCTGTGCCTCAAAGTTAAAGAATAAACAAAAGAAAATGATTTACAAACCCCCAACAAATGTCTTAAATCATTAAAAACACACATATATATATAGCTACAGTATGACTTGCAACATTAGTGCAAGATAATATGACATAAACCACTGCACTGACATTTGAAATATGTGTAGACTAATGGTTGCATATGTTGTAAAATAAGCTAAAATAATGTATATGTGTATACTAGGATGATTACCATAATCCATGATCGGCTGTTATACAAGTACGTTATAAAGCAGGATTACAGGTGGCTCATGTATTAATGTATACATATAACAAAGGTTACAGTGGAAGTTAATATTATTTCCAAAGTATTAGCAAAATTAACGAGGTGAAGACAGACGAAAACTATTCATTAAAAGAATAAGTTTTCAACAATGCCCATTTAAAATTATTTGGGAACAGTTCTGAAAATATTGTGCCCCAAACCGTCAGGATTCTGAAAAAATTTCCAAAGAAATCATGACTGTGACTGGCATGTAGTTTTTGTTAAATAAATCATTAATCCGACTGTGAATGTTAATCCTTTTCTGCAATGAATCCGACTGTGAATGTCAAACATTTTCTGGGAAAGAAATGATGAATCAGACTACAACTGTCAAATATTTTCTTCGTCTGTTATAATTAGCCCTTCTTTTGTTATCATGACATAACGAAAACTATTTTAATTCTGTAAATAGATTTGTGTGCTTTTCAAATCCATTTAGCGTCGGTAATAACTGAAGAACTTCTTTTTCTTTATCCAAACGGCCCGGCATGGCCAGGTGGTTAGGGCACTCGACTTGCAAACTGCGGGTCGCGGGTTCGAATCCCCGTTCCACCAAAACATGCTCGCCCTTTCAGCCGTGGGGGCGTTACAATGTGCTTGTCAATCCCACTGTTCGTTGGTAAACGAGTAGCCCAAGAGTTGGCGGTGGGTGGTGATGACTAGCTGCCTTCCCTCTAGTCTTACACTGCTAAATTAGGGACGGCTTGCGCAGATAGCCCTCGTGTAGCATTGCGCGAAATTCAAAAAACAAACAAACAAACTTTATCCAAACCATTTGAACCAAACTCTCTTACTCTACGTAGATGGACTTCCTTTCACATGTTTCTAAACCTTCTAGTAGATATTACAATTTTTTCTACGAGAAAGCGTCATCAAGAGAAAATCTAAGTGCGAGGGATCCATTTAGTTCTAACTAGCTAAACGAAATTACGTACTAAAATGACGATGTCATAGATCAAGGCAACGTGTATAACCCTCCACAACTTACCTACGTATATAATCTGGGAGAACGCGAGTGCCACATAATTATAATTTTAAAAAATGTGTTATATCAATTTGCTGGCTAACTTAAAATATTTGACTTTTTCCTTACACAAGCACACGCTCATATATTGTGCTTAAGTTTGTTTTGAATTTCGCGCAAAGCTACTCAATGGCTATCTGCAATAGGCCGTCTCTAATTTAGTAGTGATAGACTAGAGGGAAGGCAGCTAGTTAACACCACTCATCGCCAATGTTTGGAGTACTCTTTTACCAGCAACTAAAAGGGCGAGCATGTTCGGTGAGGGGGGATTATGTTTAAATAAAAAGTATATTTCATAGAAGTTAAGCAGTTTACTACCAGAGGGCTCTAGAGCCACGAATAAAAACCAAAATAGTAATATTGGCCCTTTATATTTATAGAAACGTTCAAAACCTGTCCTTCAATTTAACTAATGAAGTGTATTATCCTAAATATAATGTAATTAGTTACCATGCCTTTAAATAGCACTGCGAACAGACGTTGGGTGAATCTAAAGACAAAGGTTTCAAACTTATTTGTTATTTTACATTTTAACGCGTTATTATTAATTTACAGAGTATAATTTTTGACTGGTTAAAACTTCGAAATTATTCACAATTATTGAGTACTGGATGAACTTTCGAATTAAAACCGCCAAAGTAGAAATAAGCAGAAACTCTGTTGATTGCAAATTTACCATGCCACAAACGTTATGATAAACTGAAATGTATTGGCTTAGATGTTGATTATACTTTTCTATCACGTGCTAAAAACAGTAATTGAAGCCTTGTAAGTACGATGAGTTACTTGTTAAACTTTTAATTTACGTGTAAGGATTTAGCACAATGGTGAAACATTTCAAACACTAAAAAATATTTTCATATGCCACTGGAGGACAGGTTTGTTTGTTTTGAATTTCGCGCAAAGCTACATGAGGGCTCACTGCGCTAGCCGTCCCTAATTTAGCAGTGTAAGACTAGAGGTAAGGCAGCTAGTCATCACCACCCACCGCCAACTCTTGGACTACTGTTTTACCAACGAGTAGAGGGATTGACCGTAACATTATAACGCCCCCACGGCTGAAAGGGCGAGCATGTTTGGTGTGACGGGGATTCGAACCCGCGACCCTCAGATTGCGAGTCGAGCGCCCTAACCACCTGGCCATGCCGGGCCTAGAGGACAGGAACACGCAAATTTAATACTTTGGTATTCCAATAAGGATGGTTTATTCAAACCTGTGGAGTTTTTTTACAGCAGAACAGACTATAAGAGAACTTAAAATGTTGGAAAACAAACCAAAAGACAAGTAGTAGCTCATTTTGGTGTATCTAGGCCCGTAGTAAAAAAAAGTTGTAAACACGGTAGCAGAAAACATTTCTGTACTTTAATAAGCTTGGATAAAGACGTGGAAGGTCAACAATAGCTATCTGGACAACATAGCCCTGAGGGAATCAGCAGTCCACTGCACATGGACTCAATGCTGACTTCAATTGGATTGATTATCAGAGCTTGGCATTACACTGACTGAGAATGTTTCAATATCTCTCATAAAAAATCAGCCGTCGTCTGATCAATAATAAGCCCCGCAGATTCAGAAACTGCAAGGATTGTCAAGGGACAATACTATTTATTGTGCATATCAATAATAAGCCCCGCAGATTCAGAAACTGCATGGATTGTCAAGGGACAATACTATTTATTGTGCATATCAATAATAAGCCCCGCAGATTCAGAAACTGCATGGATTGTCAAGGGACAATACTATTTATTGTGCATATCTTTTTTTCCACACGTAACTCTTTTCAGACAAGTTGATTCTACCTTATCGTAATATTTACCATTGTACTCATGGAATAAATTGTGTTTCCAGAATATATTCTTACTTTAAATATATTGTGAATTTGAATGAAGCATAATTTATTATAAATTTTGCTCCTATAATTTTTCGGAACGAAATAGTTTAAGTCTGTCTAATTTTAAGAAAACATGGCGAGTATTTGAAAATATTTAACTTGTTTTCAGTAAGCCCAAGGGCAGAAAAAGTAAAAAGTTGAACCAGTTATCTTTGTCTTCAATTAAAGAAAGTTACGTACGAGTTAATAGGAATTTATAGTAAAAGAATGCCATAATTAGCACTTTGTTGTTATTAAACGTTTCAAGGTCAGGGGTACTGCAACATTGATTATTTACCTTTTCAAGCATGTTTGGATTGAATTAATCCAACTATTTTGCCCGAAATAAGAGAATTTCTAGCTTCTAGTAATTGTAATATTCTTAAAATTCGTTATTAGTATCAAAATTTCTAAAAAGTTTGTAATTTCATGTTATCAATATTAGTAGTATTCATAATGTACTCTTATCTTTTTGTTCATCATTAATATATATCAACATATTCATATCACTTACCAGGTAGTGCAAAGTTACAAAAAAAAAGAACAAATAGTATAAAGCACGAATATTTATTGTCTTAGAAAATATTACCATCTCATTAGGAGAGGGTGGTGGTGGTAGAATGTCTGAAACACTACCGGTTAATCGAATTTACTGGCTTTTCTTAAATCATTCACCAGGAGATCATTTAGATTAACTATGTGGTGTAACAATCCTTGGCAATCTCTTGGGTTGGTTGTACAAGTCATTTTATTTTCGTGGAGTCTCTCAAAGAGAGCGAGTGGATGACCTAATTGACCTTTTCTTAGAACAGATTTATTTATTGTATTTATTTATATTGAATAGTGGACTTGAATTTCTTTTAATTGTTAATAGGAACGTTGTCTCTGTCTTGTAGCACTTTGTTTGTTTTAAATTAAGCATCAAGCAACACAATGAGTTATCTGTGTTCTGCCCACCATGGGTATCGAAACCCGGTTTCTAGCGTTGTAAATCCGCAGACATGCCGTTGTGCCAGTGGGGAGGGGCCTTTTGTTATTGTTGTTGTTATTCTTTATGGGTTTTTTTTGTTAGTCTTCAAGTACTTGCGAGTTGGAACTGGAGCTATTAATATGAAAGTTCACATTGTTTTATTTTACATTGCATCTTTGTGTAACTGGGAAGATATTTGTTTTCTATTCTAGTGAAGACCCCTAGTTTAGTTAGCAATATACCCGTTTCAACAACAACAAAAAAATGTTTGGTGTTAAACGCAAAGCTATACAATGGACTATTTGTGTTGTGCCAACCACTAGTATCGAAACTCGATTTTTAGCGTTTTAGGCCCTCAAACTTATAGCTGAGCTACCGGGAGGTAAAAAAATATAACAACAATAGAGGAACTATTTTAGATAAGCACGCGAAATTTGTAATTAGATTCGTTAACGCTTGACAATAACTAATTTAATGTGCCCAACTTCGTCTTTATTGAATATGCTACGTGAAAAATACTTAATTTTTTCAATAAACGAAACGACCGTCTACAACAGGCTATGTCCATAAGGGCAACATACATGTTTTCTCTGTTCTGCTGATTATAAGTTGTTTTTTGTTTATTGTTTCTTTCAGAAGTTCGCGCAAAACTACACGAAGACTATTTTGAACTAACAGGCTAAATGGAAGGCAACTATTCAATAGCACCCATCGTAAACTCTTTGACTACCTTTCTATTATCAAATTATGGAATTTGACCGTTATTTTATAAACGCACCAACGCCTCCAAAGTTCGGAGTATTTTTATCAGACAAAGTGTTACGAATTCATAGTCCACGAACGCTAACCATATTAGGCCCCGCTAGGAGCATCTGATTATAACACTTAAAATTGAATTACCGTCTTTCTTTGACTAGCTTATCGAATTACTATCTCAACAGACAGTTATTTTTGTATCTCACAATAATGTCTTCGAGCCAGTGATTACTTGTTCTTCACCTGTTGTTCAGACAAGAACAGTTTAAAATTAGACAGCTACATCAGCAACTTAAAACTGACTTTGTTTGTGCCGCATAGACATCTATTATTGTTTGTTTTGAATTTCGCGCAAAGCTACACGAGGGCTATCTGCGCTAGCCGTCCCTAATTTTGCAGTGTAAGACTAGAGGGAAGGCTGCTAGTCATCACCACCCACCGCCAACTTTTGGGCTACTCTTTTATTATGCAACTATTTTCCAACGAATAGTGAGATTGATCGTCACATTATAACGCCCCCACGGCTGAAAGGGCGAGCATGTTTGGTGGGACGGGGATTCGAACCCGCGACCCTCCAACTGCGAGTCGAGCACCCTAACCACCTGGCCATACCGGGCCACATCTATTATTTAAGCGAAATCCTGGTTTTATCATTTTTCAATTGATATTTCACTTCTTGCTCATACGTTAGGAACAATAACTTCTTTAACCTCGAAATTTATAAGTGGCAATAGTTACATCGTTTTGCTTTTCATGACCAGTTTATGCGTTCGGTAATTAACAATATTGCTTCCTTATTTGGCAAGATAGGCAGTTCCATGGTATTTGCATGTGTGGCGTCATCGAGGTCACGTGACTGGTGTGGCGCCACCTATTTTCTAGAACT
>NW_013665820.1:331022-337488 GCF_000517525.1 Limulus polyphemus | reverse complement strand
CACCTATGACACAATTTTACTGGATAGGTATGAGGGGAGATGTGGAAGAATGGTGCCGGACATGCAGTACATGTAGTGCTAAAAGGGGACCCAAGCATAAGGGATGCCCACCTTATAAAGAGTTGCCTGTGAATATGTCAGAGTTTGTGAAAGTGTTATCGGAAAGGATGGATGATATCCACCATCAAGTGTGTTCAAACTTGAAGACATCTGCTGATTCGATGAAGTTAACTTATGATAAGAGATCTACTGAAGTCAGCTTTGAACCAGGAGATAAGGTGTGGTTGTATAATCCCAGGAAGACCAAAGGGAAGTCTCCTAAGTTGTCTTCTCCATGGGAAGGCCCATATGACATAGTGGATCGTCTCTCAGACGTGACTTTCCGGGTAAAATGTGGTCGGCGAGGTAAACCAAAAGTGGTGCATGCCAACAGGCTTTGGGGTTATCACGGTCCAGGACATTTCAGTTGGGACGAAGTGGACCACAGAACAAATGACGCTGCTGAAGACGTGCCACCTGAAGAAGGCACCGTCGAAGAAGAAACTGTACTCAATTTTGAGAAGGGAAACGGTGAAGCTCTTGATGAAGTTACTACCACTGATGTGACTGTTACCGATGATAGGACATTTACTGATGAAGCCGATGAACCTCACATGAAGCAGAAGCCAACAAGACGGAGACCAGTACGGAAGAAAATACGTCCCGTAAAATTAAGAGACTTTGTTGAATTGTAATTTTACGATTGTAATTCTGTACATTTAATTAAGTTATTGTTAATTATTATTGGTTTATTGTAAGTGGCAATTGTTCGGGACGAACAATACTAAGGAGGGGCAGTGTCGCGTCATCGAGGTCACGTGACTGGTGTGGCGTCACCTATTTTCTAGAACTATCCTGTACTTTGGCGAATGCTCTAGCATTTACTAGATATAGGGTAGTCTGATATATAAAAGAGGGTGACAACGTGACGGGAATAAGGTAATGTGTGTGTAGATAGTGAGTAATTGAACTGCAGTCAGAAGTATTGTTGACGTTCGTTGATACAGCGTTTGTTATAGAGCGATTGTTGAAAATAAGTGTATCGTAAAGTTGTATTCGGAAAGAATAAACCAGTTTTATTAAGTAAGGACTTGTGTCGCTAAAGTTTCGTCGAAACGAAGTTACGGAAAGTTAATTAACAAACGGAGACGTAACACATGCTTAACTGTGAATCTGAGTGGTTCGCGTACCTTTCTGCAAAATCTCGCCCTGTATTTAACGGCCGTAGGTGCTATATAAGAGTGACAATATTTGATTAGAGGGTCCCAAGATTTGGCCGTAGATTTGTTGACTAGTTGTTTTCACTGTAGACCATAAGTTCCAAATTATGGACAGCTACAACGAATATCCATATCTAGCTTTGCAAAATATTCAAAACAACCAACCTTACATGTATTTGGTAAACAAGCACAAATGTAATAGCGTTAAATATTTTTCAGTATCAGACTGTGATATGTTACAGTTAAAATATTAGTGTAATAGCATAAGTATTTATTACAGCTAGCAGACTGTACTGCGTTACACTGAAAATAGGAATTTTATACGATATGAAGAAATTTTCTTTTTTACATTACCATAACTTATATTGCATCCGCCGAAAAGCGCAAGAGAATGAGACAGATAAGCCCTGATGGGATCCAAGCATAAAAATAAACTTTTGTTCCACAAGATTGAACAGTTAGCTTATCTGAAGAAAGAGGATATGGTTTTACTTCACCGTGGATATCAGATTATTGTTTCTTCTTCTTCTTTACATTTCGCTTAAGGAATGTCTCGATGCATTATGTTACAAACACATTTTTCCCTTTTTAGGCTCCTTGCTTACGTCACGCCGATGCTGCGCGCGTTCGCTTGTTAAAGGAAGCTGTTTTTCAACTTTAAGGAAAGTCCTTACATTTCCTGTTACTAGGACAGACTATGAATAAAAAAAAGTCCCTGTAAATGCTGCTATTAATATCTCTTCTTTCTCGCCACAAGAAAAGAATCCCATCTTCAGTTACAAAAGCTGTATGGTCAGAACATGAAAACCGAAGATAGAACAACCAGCTTTTTCTTTACTTATTCTAAGAAATCTTCTTAAAACAACTGAATGGATTTAAACTTCACGTTTATGGAAGGGATAAACTGGAATTAAGCCTAACTACAGCAACCGAATCGCCATTCTACCGAAATTCAAAGTTGCTTCAACTCTACAATGTCCACACAACTATAATTTTAGTTAAAGGATGATGAACAGTTATCACTTTTAATCAAGAGAGCCATTTGTTCTAAGAGGAAATCACTATTGTTAAAGTACTTCCTTGAATCTGCACTGAATGATTCAATGAACTTGATATTCATGTATCCTCTATCTTGTGACATACGCTTGAAGTTACTTCAACTCCAATGTCATTAGGAACATTCTCTAATTCCAAAATGATATTTCCAAACAAATAAGTAATTTATTACAATTCTATTTGATCAATGGTTTCTAGAAAAACTTTCTCACGCCAAAATCAGGTTTTGATACATACGGTAGGCACATCACTGACAGCTCATTATGTAACTTTGTGCTTAACAACAAACAAACTGGCAAAGATAATACCCATAATTAGTTGTGAAATAATCTTTCACGGACGTTTTACTTCTTATTTCTTGTTGTCTGACATACAATAATTAGTTATTTACAAAGATTTTCATGTGGAGGCGCTGTGCATACAAGTTTAAATACTCTAGTATATAGAAGTATAATAAAAAAAAACTTAAATTTTATATAGACAAGTAGGGATCGATATATACGTAACCTTGCTAGCTCTAGTAATATAAAAAAAGTTTTAATGCTACAAAAAGTATTGGAAGAAGAAAGTCAAAACTACAAAACTGAGTTACTTAAAATTTTAAAGTTTTACCCCTACTTTGGAAAATCACTGTAATTATGTTAGTCTGAGCTAAAGTAGGGATACTTTTTTTTTCAGTTTTAAGTAATTCAGTTTGTAGTTTTGACTTTCTTCTTTCAACACTTTTTGTATCATTCTATATTACTATAGCTATCGAGGATGCATATATGTTGATCTCTACTTTTCTTTATAAAATGTGTTTTTTTATTATACTTGTTTGTTTCCTTTTTATTAGCTATATTTTCGTGCGCCAGCAATACCAAGCGTGTGGCGCACGTATTCCCGATTCGATATCTACCGAACCTACCCTCAAGTCTAATTATAAGCCAAAAGTAGCGCATCGTCCGTTTTATATACATATATTCTAGCATTCTTTTCGGTACAAGAAAGGAATCATTGGTACCCCAGACGGAACAGATCTGTGAAAGAATTAGAGCGATAAGGCTTGTCATTTTATTCTGTAGAATTGTCTGGAAAAGCCACATACTTGCTTAGATAAACATTTGTTAAAATAGTGAAATTTTGATTCACTACATAAACACGTATATAGCGATTTAGGCGGCTTTATAAGAAGAATAAACTTTAGTTTTGCTCATCCAATACTGTGAAATAGTCAACTATAATAATAAAAAGGCTTGTCTGTTTGTCTGTGTGTGTTACCGCCATAGCACCAAGAGCAAAGAACCTAGAAACCTGACATTTTGCACCCATACTAAGTGGACTCTGAGGATGTACACCTGGGTATTATTACTTATCTACGTGCGTCGGTACATGCGCATCTTTTTAATGTGGGAATCTAGCGAAAAACGACATAGAAAAGAAGTAGTTCTTTATATAACAACTTCTAATATATATGGAAAAGCCAATGCGTTTTGGCTTTTAAATCATGTTGCTAAGCAACAGAAGTATATAGGTTGTACTTTTATGCTAAAAAGGGTTCAGAATACACACACTATCAACTTAACAACCCGAGTGAAGCCGGGTACGTTCACTAGTTGTTAATATTCAGATATTTTAAAGGTGGTTTTAAACGGACGAATTTTATGGCCGCCATTTTGTTTCACCATGATCCCTATTATTAAATACTACCGTACTTTATGATAAATAACCATTTCAGTGGGTATTCCATGAGCTTTTCCGTGTTTATTTATACACTCGTAATGTGGAAATGTATAGAAGTTTTGTTATTTAAGAGTGACACGTGTAATGAATTTGTTATTATATATTTATTTTAATATCAACGTTTGTTTAGATTATTTATATTTAAAAATATACATAGCTTATCATGTTAAATATGTATTGCGAAACTCCCACCTATTCTCCAAAGTTGTAGAAGATTCTCGAGAGTAAAACTCAACAATATATGTGTGTACGCAAACTCTTAAATTGTATTGTTATGTAATCTGAATTTTCTAGAAAACCTTCCCACGGCTATAAATATAACCAACGCGACGAGCCAGAGAGAGTATCTATTATTAGTTCGCTATAGTCGGTGTGCTATAAACTTTGGAAGCTATAACTGTGATTGTTATAACGCTTATGAATCGGAAACTTCATATATTTGAACAGGAATATTTATAAATTTCGAGCATTACAAATCATTTAACTTCAGTGGATTCACATCAGACATGAATACTTTTTCGAAAACATTACCTAACTTCAACGGTGAAAACTCAGCGTGTGTGGCAAAGGACAAAGCTAGCTAGCTTCCCGTTAAGCGAATAGTATCTACATCAACTCATAATTAACTCGTTCATTGTGAACCCTCGATAAGATATCAAGGAAGTTCCAGACTAGAAAGAAAACTTTATATTGTTTGTAAGTTTGTGAAACTTTTGTTTATAAATCACTGTTTGTAATAACTATTTGTAATAATTGTTATCATAAATTGCACTGTTGTGTGTATATTGAAACGTATTTGTGTTAAAAAAGAAAACTGTGTGTATCAATCTTGTTGGCAAATATCATAAACTGACGATATATTGGCTTTAATTTAACTACTAAATCCAAAGTACAATTTAACTATCAAATTTAAATTTATCAGCTAACTCAATTTCAGGCTGTTTGAAATTCTAATACGTAACACACGTCTTTACAGTTTCCATAATGTATTAATACCGTTTAGCCTTTATTTCAGTTATTTCACTGTCGCGTAATATTTAATCAGTTGAATTTACATCAAGTTAAATCATATATGATAATATCTGCTGCCTAAATAGCAAATCAAAATATTGCTCCATCATTTTAAAGTAATTTTTTTTAAATAAGTTTAATAGATGTTTATACTTTGCTGAATGTTGTTGATGGCGTACTGATTAAAAAAGATAACGTTATTACACATGTAGTTTTTATATTTTATGTAATTTCTCCATTCGTAAAAAGCCTTTAATGGACCAATTAACAAATTCGTGTAGAGTTTGAATTCTGGTGACAAATTAAACTCATAAAAAAACCATGCTTCACTTGTTTAATTCTTCTTCTTCGATAACTCCAACTCATGACGCATTAAAAACTTAATAACTATTCGGTTATCAAGCCAAAAGATAACTACCCTATCATTCTTTAATTACTTGGTTATTTAGAGAGATGACAAGTGAGCAATGGTGCACAAATAATGCATTTTGTACAAAAGAAGTACAAGTAATTACCTTTTGAGAACTATGTTAAACTGTATCACCCACCTTTACACACACTTATAGAAGTATGTATCTGTTTGGAGACACTGTTAAACTGTATTATTTACTAACACAAGAGACATATATACGATATAACTACAGCTGTCTGTCTGGGAACATTTTCTGGAAACTTTATTATTTAAGTAGGTATTTGAAAGGCCAAATCAATTAGCGAAAGCTCAGTCATAGCTGTCTCTAATTTTAAGTTGCCCACCAGAAGGAAGATAACTACACAGTGGATTCAGAGACATATCACAGACTCAAATCTTGGACCTTCCCGAAAGCTACTACGACACGTTAATCGCGAGACAACAACGCTCATTTCGTGTCATAGCAGAATTATTTAAGAAAGCTGTTAAGCTAAATTATTTGACATGATAACCAAAATGTATAAGTAGTTATCTGTCTAAGAATCTATAAAGCGACTTCTGTCTGTCCAACTTCCCGACAGCTGATCACCATGAAACTTTGGAGTATTTGGGCAGTGCCTGCTTTAGCCACTGTAGGGTCCTAGGCAAGATACAAAGTGCTGGGATCATTATAGCATTCGGCATTTAAAAATGTGAGAACAAGTAATGAAAGTAATTTTTTTCATAACAGCAAAGTCGCTCTTCCAATAGACAGATTTTTACTGACTAGTGTTACGTATAAGAATTTCAATTGGTCTGAAACTGAGTTAACTGATAATTTAAATTTAGTAGTTAACTTGTACTTTGGATATAGTAGTTAAATTAAAGCCGATATATAGCCAGTTTATGATTTTGCCAACAAGATTGATACACACTGTTTTCGTTTTTAACACCAATAAGTTTTAATATACACACAACCGTACAATTTGCAATAACAGTTATTACAAATAGTTATTACAAACAGGGA
>NW_013665820.1:326260-331012 GCF_000517525.1 Limulus polyphemus | reverse complement strand
TCGAGGGTTTACGATGAGCGAGTTGATTACGAGTTGACGGAGATATATTTCACTTAACGAGAAGCTAGCTGGCTTTGTCCTTTGCCACACACGCTGAGTTTTCCACCGTTGAATTTATATAATGTCTTCGTAAAAATACTAATGTCCGATGTGAATCCACTGAAGTTAAATAGTTTGTAATGTTCGAACTTTGTAAAGATTCCTGGTCAAGTATCTGAAGCTTTCCGATTGATAAGTATTATAACAGTCACAGTTATAGCTTCCAAAGTTTATAGCATACCGACTATAGCGAACTAATAATAGATACTCTCCCTGGCGCATCGCATTGGTTATATTTCTAGACGTGGGAAGGTTTTCTAGAAAATTCAGATTACGTAACAATACAAGTTAAAGCATTTACGTACACACATATATTGTTGATTCTTACTCTCGAGGCCCGGCATGGCCAGGTGGATAAGGCGCTCGACTCACAAGCTGAGGGTCGCGGGTTCGAATCCGCATCCAACCAAACATGCTCGCCCTTTCAGCCGTGGGGGCGTTATAATGTGACGGTCAATCCCACTATTCGTTGGTAAAAGAGCAGCCCAAGAGTTGGCGGTGGGTGGTGATGACTAGCTGCCTTCCCTCTAGTCTTACACTGCTAAATTAGGGACGGCTAGCGCAGATAGCCCTCGTGTAGCTTTGCGCGAAATTCCAAAACAAACAAACAAACAAACAAATCTTACTCTCGAGAATCTTCTACAACTTTGGAGAATAGGCGGGAGTTTCGCAATACATATTTAACTGTGTAGGATATGCAAGTTTCTAAATATAAATTTAATCTAAACAAACGTTGATATAATATCAAATTCGTTACACTAGTGAAAAATCAAACTGGGACATTGCTTTGTATACAAAAACCTTTCATTTTTTCAAAACCAGAAATCTGCTATCTCACTTTTCTCCCGAATTTTAAGGGAGGACATTATTCCTTTATTTATATAGACTATGACCATGCATCATTTATGAAATAATTTAAAACATCTGTATATATTACATTTTGAAACGAGCCTATTGGTGCACGAAATAATTTTCAATTGCAGAAATTGCACAACAGAAGGATGTTGGAGGTTCAATCAATAATTATATCACGGAATAAATCTTAATTCCGACTTTGATTGTTTACTTAGGTAAATTTCGTTTAAAGCTACTCGAGGGCTATCTGAGATATCCGTCCCTAATTTTGAAGTGATAAACTAGAAATAAGACAATTAGTCAACATCGCCTACCGGTTATTCGGTTTCTTATTACCAGAGAACAATGAGATTGATCTCACATTATAATATTCTCCCACGGCTGAAAGGGCAAACATGTTTGGTCAGTGTTTCAATCTCGCTCCTCGCAGACTAAATCAAGCGCACTTTCCTTCAGGTCAGGCGAATTTGGCTGAGTTTGACAAAAGAGACTAAACACAGTGTAAGCAAATCCAAAATGATAATTTAAATCAGAAACATCAGTAATAACTACAAAAGGATGTCCAACGGGGTATTCATAGCGCTTATTGGTACAAGGATAGTGTGATGTATAGTCGTCGTATTTAACGTATTCTCCGTTCTTCATATCATACAAGAGTCTGATAATGTTGACTCTGCTTCCATAGAAAGCATCACGAACGTCAAGACGACTAACTACATCATGATCTGTAAGGAAATACTGTAAATCAATATTAGATTTCTTTATTGTGTTAAAGTTGTGTTCCAAGATAACGACAGTTTTGTATTCGAGAATTCAAGTTGTTGTCCTCTCTCTCCTGGGTTCGTTTTCGTGTACCCCACAATGATGTATTTGAAACAATGTTTGTCCTAGAAAACTTTCTGAATTTTACGGATATATTTTGTTTGTTGTTTTTAGTTCTGGATTATAAAATATGGCTGATTTAACATTTATCAGTACTACCTTTGTTGATCTATGTGCCAAATATTGTTAAAAAGTACGTCTAATTATTTATATAACTGTCGGTCTCTTCTGTCTTTCAAGTTTACTGTTAACGGTTAACTATAATTTTAAACAATTGGTCTGAAAACATAATCCTCCATCTGCAACTTGCAGTTTTGTTATCTCAACAAATGTTTCACTAAGTGTGATACCAGTCTTGTTTAGTCTGTTATTTACCTTACATGCACTTATGATGTTTAACTAAGATTATATCTACTTAAAGCAGTTTTAGCTATGATGACAGGATTAAAACACAAGGTTTTATAAAAAAAAATATAGAACAAACTAAAGGTTATTTGAAGTAGATGTGTAAAACAAATGTGTTAGAAACGTGGATAATCAACTCATGGGGTCTAGTTAATGAGAAACATAGTAATATTGGAAGTAAGTTATGATAGATATTAAAAGTAAAAAGTTTAGACTTTGAAAGTCAAGATTTAAATTCGATCACAAGCAAACTATCCTTTATGCTTGGTTTATAATTACGGGAAAACTGATAGACTGCCTGGGCTAATAAATATATCTTTTTCAATCATTTCGTTATTAGCTTGAGTTGACGATAGTTGTGTTGGTTCTAAAACATGAGAGGTGATTAGAGTGAAAGATAATGTTAATGCTATGACATCGTGTTTCTGGTAGTGCATCACTAATTTCATAAATATTAGATCAAGATCATTGACTTTTAAGCTGCAAAGAAAAACGTTACATTTGGGCGATCTTTAGTTGGAATAAATGATTTGTTATATATTCTGAACTAACCCAAATTACACTGTTAGACAAGTATGTTGTCTAGGGATATACAGGTTAACCTTTAGTCAGTTAATCACGTGATAAATGCTCAGAATATACGTATATTTGAAAACGTATCACTATTCCTGAAATGAGTCATAAAATAACAATCCTGTAAAGACTAGGTATTTGTAAGATAGTGTATATATATATACGTATATAAACTGAGAAGTCAAACTTTACTGTATAATCATTAGTTATTGTGATGCATACGATATATATATCTAGAGTTGAATGGTTTTGTAATTACGAAAAATACTCTTTTTTTTAGGACTGCGTAGATTGTAAGTTAAACTAGTACGTAGATAATTACATGTGTAAACCAAGAATTACGCTACACATTTGGTCAAATTGTATTGCATAAAATATTAGTTTTAAACTTTCAAACGATTTGCTTGTTATTGATTAAATGGATATTGAAGTGAAATTATAAAATAGATAGTTTGATCATAACAATATTTAGAATTAATATTGCATAAGAAGTGTTTGTAATGTAGGTCAAGTAAATTCAATGTGGCCTATTTAAAGACTGGGACAAGCCAATATCCGTCGATTCCAGCATATGGAGACACGCTATATGCCGTCTGGTGGTATTTCATTGTACTATCCATCCCTCTAGTAGTATATTTTGAAACTAGAAGTCCCTAGTAGCACATATTTTCACTAAAATCCTCTAGTAGTAAATGTTGGAACTAGCTGCCCTAGTGGCACATTTTGGATCTATCCTCCTATGCCATCACGGGTCGCACAACTCCCCCTTCCTTTCCCCCCTTTGGGCCACCATCTTGGAAACGACCTGAGCACCCCTACTATTTATGACAGCGTCACGACTTATTATTTAGCGTACTAACTGGTTATTTATTTATTTGTGAATTTCTTTTTCTCAACAAAATGTAAATTTCAGTGAAGAAACGATGACATAGAGGTCTAATCTACTATTTGATTCGCTACTTGTAGCAGACTAGTTTTGTTGAATTCACAATTCATCAACGCTGCTTGAAAGAGGAAAGCAGGTAAAAAAAAGAAAGTAGGCCTCGTACGGTATAATGTAATAAATTCGTTTCGTTGTTATGTATTGTTCTTTATTCATCACTAATTACAGTGGTTCTCTAAGTTTTTTGTTGTTGTTGGGCTCCCCCTTAATAATATTTCAGGCTTTTACGACCCCTCTCCTCTACACAAAGTGATAGCAAATTATCCATTATCGCAAAAATTTTTATGATCTCGCTACTGCCCTTTTAGGTCGAGACTCCAGTTTGATAAATGCTGATCTAAAATACTTTCGGTGTTTAGATGTTTAGTTGTTTAGTTTAATGTGGATTTGTTCTCAATCAAACTCAAAATTCCACCACAATAGGCAGCAAAAAGTAATTTTGCATTTCGGTAGATTGTCAAGCTGCATTACTTAACCACCATAACAGACATAAACATAATTATATACTATCACAATAGGCATGTATAAGTAGCTTTCTATCTGTTATACTGTATTAATAACTCTACAACAGACGTGTATAAGTAGGTATATTCCTGAGAAAACTGTTAAACTGGATTATATCCCAACCACAAAAGGCATGCATAAAGTAGCTTTCTGTCTGAGAACATTGTTAACCTTTTTAATTATACTCACAACAGACACCTAAAAATAATTATATGCCACCATAATAGACATGTTTAAGTAGCTTTATGTCTGAGAACATTGTTAACGTTTTTAATTATACTCACAACAGACACATAAAAATAAATCTATGCCACCACAAAAGGCATGCATAAAGTAGCTTTCTGTCTGAGAACATTGTTAACTTTTTTAATTATACTCACAACAGACACCTAAAATAATTATATGCCACCATAATAGACATGTTTAAGTAGCTTTATGTCTGAGAACACTGTTAACCTTTTTAATTATAATCACAACAGACACCTAAAAATAATTATATGCCACCATAATAGACATGTTTAAGTAGCTTTATGTCTGAGAACATTGTTAAC
>NW_013665820.1:301101-325858 GCF_000517525.1 Limulus polyphemus | reverse complement strand
AGCTTTATGTCTGAGAACATTGTTAACGTTTTTAATTATACTCACAACAGACACATAAAAATAAATCTATGCCACCACAAAAGGCATGCATAAAGTAGCTTTCTGTCTGAGAACATTGTTAACTTTTTTAATTATACTCACAACAGACACCTAAAAATAATTATATGCCACCATAATAGACATGTTTAAGTAGCTTTATGTCTGAGAACATTGTTAACGTTTTTAATTATACTCACAACAGACACATAAAAATAAATATATGCCACCACAAAAGGCATTTATAAGTAGATTTCTGTCTGGAAACATTGTTAAACTGTAATATATATATATCCACAAAAGACACATATAAATAATTATCAGAGTAAACTGATGATTTTCCGCACATACGACAAAGAATATATAATTTCTGAGTTAAGTATACTGCTTGATAAAAGTGTTTCTGAGTTAAGTATACTGCTTGATAAAGGTGTTTACGGCTCTATTCACATATAAGGCGTTTAATTTCCATGTAAATTAGCCTTTTAAGTTTATTAACAAATATATGAACAGATAAGGCGTACACGTTCCTAACTAAATACATTATTTAACGAACAATATTTACGATTATAGATAAAACGTCTACTTTCCTAAATTAATTACATGCTTAGACATTATTATTTACGAACACTTGTACAGGCAGAGCGTATAATTTCTTAATTAATAACATTGCTCAACAATATTATTTACGATCACATTTGCAGATAATACGTATATTTTCCTAGTTATCTCTACTCCTAAATATGAAGACTATATTAGCAGAGGCTCAAGTAACGAATATGTTCTCTCATAATTACATCGATAAATAATGTTTTTCGCTATAACATATTTATAGAGAGCTTAGGCGTAAATAATTTTCTCGATGGTAAATTATACATCCCACCGTTACCTACATATGCATGTGTGTGTGCCTCTCATTACTTGTATGTGTCTCATTTGAGTATTAATTATGTGCACAAATTTTCGGAATGATTTTGAAACACGCTCACTGTTATGCAAATCAGGGAAAATAGTAGGAGTTTCCCTTCTATTGTCTTCATTTTAGTTGGTACTGGTAAAACGCAGGAGTTGCTGGTGTAATGGAAGGTTTTATTCGCCAGTTTTGTTATGACTAATAAACTCCAGTGTAAGACTAATTATTGTAAATCCATGGTGGCAGGGATGGCTAAGAGAGGAGTTTAGTCACCACCCAACCACGATAATGGGTCATGGAATAAGAGTATGGGATAACTTAGTCCATGGTCTAATTTTAGTATTTCGATTTACGTTGTGGGCTAATGATTCTTTTGAATACATAAATTGACTAATGGTATCGACAATGTAAAAGGATGATTAGTCCATTAATTAATTATCGCTATGGGGAATACGATGAACACTTTATGTGTTCATCTTAAACTGGCTGACTGGCCACAGCTCGGGATAAAACGGAGTTAAGCGATAATCACGTGACATGCTTAGTGGAACGTTCAAAATGAAAACAACGATTTTCAGATTTTTGTTGAATGCATCATACGCGATTTCTTTTTAGATTTGGCAGTAGAACGTAAAAAGATATCCAGAACTGGGGTTTATCTGCTTAGAACTGTTTTTTAACTTGAAACAAATATCTGTTACTATCTTTCAACGTATACAGAAATGGTGACAGTCATATGTAAGAAACTAACTGTTAAACAAGACGTTGAAACGTTTAGAATTTACTGTAGTATTTGTTGAGTAAATTAAAACAACTTAAATTATACAGAAGTATATAATAATTATTGTTTTTTAAAACGTATTTCCACTTACAGTTAGATACTATATCCATTTTTTTAACTTTCATATAAAGTCGGTTAGCTTATTTCTTCTCACTTTACATTAGAAAACAATGCAACGTTTTTACATAAAAATATATATTCAAACTAACCGCATTCCTCAGTATAATTACATATATGTAGCTTATTAACCGATACAAAGTTTTGCACCTATCCACTAAAGGACCGACAAAAATCAGGGTCAAATGTTAAAGCCAGTTTCAAAGGTTAATATATAGTCAACTAACAGTCTGAACAAGGTGTGATACCCTAGAGTAATATGTGATGTCATTATATGTGCTACATCAGTATTAAGTAAATGCTGCATTCTTACATATATCCATAAGTTTAATTGGATTTATCCTTGCTCACTTAAATCTACTTACACGCTAACTTGAATATCCGTTTCTTACTATAGTTTTGTTGAGAATTTACCTTCTCACTAGTTTCAGACTAATATTTGTGATGATACTTCTTTTTGATAATTCAAGTCACCATTCGTCCTCTCCTAGAAATTCTTCCTAAACCCCTTTGAACTTCTATTTTTAACCATGTAATAAGAATAGATTCAGAGATACACAACGTAATTATTAACAATCCAGTAAGAACGGATTCAGAGATACACAACGTAATTATTAACCATCCAGTAAGAACGGATTCAGAGATACACAACGTGATTATTAACCATCCAGTAAGAACGGATTCAGAGATACACAACGTATTATTAACCATCCAGTAAGAACGGATTCAGAGATACACAACGTATTATTAACCATCCAGTAAGAACGGATTCAGAGATACACAACGTGATTACTTGGAGTATGTTTTCGCGAAATTACTTTTCGTCTTTGCAGTTTCCTGTCCCCCAGTGGGACAGCGGTATGTCTTCGGACGCTAGAAACCGGGTTTCGATAGCCGTGGTGGGCAGAGCACAGATAGTACATTGTGTAGCTTTGTGCTTAATTACAAACCAACAAACAAACTTTGCAGTTTCCTTAGTGATTAATTCATTATTTCGACTTTGTTAATCAACCTTCACTTTCTTTGTTTTGTGACATTATTAGAATGCACTGTCATCTGCCTTCGGTGGTAGATCGTCAAGGACTCAAGCTAGAACCTGACTCAAACATTCCTGCCTAGCAGATGTCAACATTACTGCTATGACCACACCTTTTGTCATTGACTGTCATTCTACACCTACTGATGTTCTTGTCATAAATACTGTTCTCTGTACTTCTTATGCTGAACCTCAAAGGCTTGTCTTAAGTTGCTGGTCTCCCCTCTACGGATTTGAACTCACAATCTATGGATTCCAAACTAACATCGGGTTTTTCCCCTTTTTACTGTCCAATACGGATGCCAAATACTATTCAACTCGTTCTTTGTTTTAGAAGATCTCCAGATGTCGTCTGCAAGCTGATGTCCTGCATATCATCCCTAAACGTAATGGCATGACTATCAAAACTTCGAATGCTACACATTTTGACACACTCTATAATAAGATGGGCATTACTCGCCTTGGCAACAACATAGTAATACGCAAACTTGGTGTATCCCAGCAAAAAAACACCTTCCCTCTCCATGTTGTGTGCCTATGTTCTCTTGTGTAATCCGTGACATGGATCCTTCATTGACTGAAAAGTAGTCTATAATTGAACTATAAGAAGATGGTATCTCAGAGCACTGTGCATTCAGAACTCACGTGGTGCAACATACATGGTATGGATTCTCACTGAGTGTAGTGATGTTGTGAATAACCTTCTTAGCCATGGTGCCATCTTATTCCAGCAACAGCATAGAGTTGAAGCATCACGAACTCCATCACCACTTCAACTACTGCGCTGTGACTGCTGCCTTACCTATAACTCTCATATTATGTTAATACATTGTCAAGGCCCCCAATGTACTTGCTTTTGTGATAACCTGGATGTCACTCCTATCTATAACATATGTCAACTGGACCATCCTACTTATTTTTATAAATTTAAAGACAAACCTGTTTCCAAGCCAGATGATTCTTCCACTGTAGCACTTATAGGCATGTCTGACACCGTGACTCGTGTTAACAACTCTGTCTCACCACCTTTAAATGTAGAGGATCTTTTACATTTTATAACCACCACATTACACATCTCTATCATTTCATATTTCATCTCTATCAACGATCATTGTTGACCTGGAATGGTAAGGTCAGCTGGAAATAGATTGTTGAATTTCATTTTTGTTAGTATTCGTTCTCTTAAAACCAATCGACCTATGTTGAAACCAGTATTGCTATTGAATGTGTGTATTACATAGTGATATCTTCTTTAAGTCAGTGCTGTTTCCACAGTTGTCTGGTTACATTTTACAAAAGGGTGACAATCCAAGAGGAATGGGTCGGAGAGATGGGAGGGGGGCTTTCGCTAGTGACCTTGTTAAACATTTACTATCGATTTGAGAGCGACAAAAGACTTAAAAAACGTATACCCTCGTTTAGTGGTTCATGAATGAGGATTACTGTCGCTAGTGATCTTGGTAAACATGTACTATCATTTGAGAGCGACAAAAGACTTAAACTGCAGGATAAACGTATGATCTCGTTGAGTGGTCCATGAGTGAGGATTACTTTTGGTAACCCCCCTCCAAAAAACAACAACAAACAAAGAAAACAAAACCCTGTTCATCTACTTTTCTTTGCTTCAAAGTGGCCTACGTGTATTTTATTTTAATTTTTTTAGAGGAACACCAC
Organism: Limulus polyphemus; assembly: GCF_000517525.1. Lineage (NCBI taxonomy): Eukaryota > Metazoa > Arthropoda > Merostomata > Xiphosura > Limulidae > Limulus > Limulus polyphemus. Next base: position 321,301 of record NW_013665820.1, on the reverse strand, counting down.
TTATTAGAAGTGATTGTAACCATTATTTTAAGACACATCAGTTCTAAATCGTCATCACATTTCAATACTATCTCATTTTCAAAATCTGAGAGAATGTACAAACATAAAAATAAAGTAAATTAGGCTAGTTATTCACGCCTTGCACGCTAAACGACAAAAAAAAAGTAACTGATATATGCTAAGTATTTTATAATTTAAGTAAGCTCTAAGATTCAGCTTTTCTTAAAAGAGAATATATAAAAATTTGATGAAGAGTGAGTTCTAACTTGGTACAGTATTTAGACCACAACTGTTTGTTCAATACACGGTTTTATAATGGCTCCAACCTGATTAGTTTAACTTATACATTCGAGTTATTGATGTTTGGATTTAACCACGTAAGATTGTAAGTTTAAGTCTCAAAATAACAGATAACGTAAGCTAAAACATTCCATCGGGCTGTTTTTCGCTTAATATATTTCAGTAAAAGTAATAATCTAAAATATAACCAAAAAGACTACACATATCGTTAGGTGGGTTAAACTGAACGCATCGTATCTCTTTCCACCTTCCTATAAAACTGATAAATGTGGTTCGCCTTTATTAAAGATTCGAATTCAATTCAACACCTGTCATACGTGTAAATTGAGTAATATTTTGTGTAAGGGGTAGGATCGCCAAAAATCATTCTTAGAATTCGATTGTAGGAATGATAATTAACGAAAGTACTAATGATAAGAATTTCACAGATTTTTGTAGAATAAACTATTAACTATAGATGAATAAATGGATACATAAAGATCAATGTGTCAACTAATATTAGCTTTATATTAGGAATATTAGATAACTAGCACTGCAGTTGTAAACAGCCTCATTCGGAATGCGTTTATAAGGTACTGTATTGAGCTAAAAATCGTGTAGTCTAGCGGGGTTTGATATCGACTTTACACAAACGGAAAACTTAATTATTTTGTAGTGAAGCTCACAATGGAGTCAATAACACCCTTCACTGTATAGGGTGCATCGAAAGTTTTGATTGCACTTCAATTGTATTTTCTTTAACTTGTTACTGGATATGCCTTCTTCGGTTTCTCTGCTATCTTTTACAATTTGTTTTTCTATATTAAGCAATAATTGGTCTGCATTATTGGGTAAAACAATAGTACATATTTACTTTAGTACTGAAATGCTTAAGGTAATTATATGACTTGCTTTGTCAATATAATTAAAATAATCATTTTCACACGATTTTCGACTTGGTAAATTTTCATCAACGAAAACATCTTTGATATTATATATATATATATTTACATTCTTTCATGACTTATTCACATTCTTTGTCATCACCATTATCTTCAACTAAGGCCAAAATGCATTTATCAATAAAACCCATATCATCATTTTCATCATCACAACTTCATCATTGATAACCACAACATTCTCATTGCAATTTGGCCGTTGTCGTTTTCTTCTACCATTTGTCGCATTATTAATATTTGCCAATACCATTTTTGGCTGCATTTCCCCAAGTCTCTGACTCGATTTATCAGAAATGGATAATCCCTCACATTCACAACCACAACGAGAGCATGCTAAGCATTTTGAACATCTACACAGAGGCGTCGCTAGGCACTAGCACACGGGACCCGTGCCCCGAATCACCAGTTGATGTATTGAAAATTCAGAATAGAAAATCACATGGAAACGCCGAAAATGGGCCAGAGCTCCGAATCTTTTAAGTACCTAGCGACGCCTCTGCATCTAGACCTTTAACATTTACAAGATAAAGGTTCCATTTTGAACTAGAATTGCAATTTTTTGACAATCGTTAAAGCAGTTGTCAGGAATTTCGAGTTGGAGCAGTCAGTGGGCTACGGAAGCTAAATGATAGGCTAAATCGTTTTCTTTTTGGCTAATGATATTGCCCCCCCCAAAAAAAAGGAAACCAAAAAACTATTTCTGCAATGGGTCATTTGTTTCTGACCAACTTTAGTTTACCTAATTTGCAGATAAAGGCAATGTTAAAAATGGTATTATTACAATAAGTGATAAATTGAAGTACTGAAGCTAGCCTCAAATTTCACTCACTAATAATATTAAGAACCCTTATAAATAATTCGTCACCTAAAAATATAAAAAAGAAGGCCAATAACACGAACCTTCTGTGTCATTGGTACAACAATAACGTATGATCAAGGATAAAAACTGCTAGGCTTCATCATTCTTGATTTTACACTGTTGATCTTTTGTTTCATCAAAATTGAAATATGTTAAACTCCCACTGATATATTATCCTTATTTATCTCTTTGTATGTAAATTGGTATGGCACGGTATGGCTTTCTGGTTCCATTTTTTGTTTCTCTTCGTTTGTTTTGTGTGTATTTAATAACAAAGCCACGTCAGGCTATTTGCTATGTCCACCGAGGAGAATCAAACCCTTGATTGTTGTAAATCAATAAATTGTTGTAAATACATAAGATTTGCTGATATTCCACCCGGGGACTCGTTTGTTGGGACTTGTAGACTTTACTGTATCAATATATTTGTTTATTCGTTTATGAATTTTGTTCATACATGGGCAGTCTTTTTAAATTTTCGTTCCATTATATTTGTTTCTCAGTTTGTTCTTAATATCAAGTGTACTTTTGTGTCCATTATAATTTGTTGTCCATTTGTTTGTACTTGTTTGTACATGTTAGACTTTCTTGCTTTATTATCCTTGTTGGTCTAGTTGTTCATATATGGGTAAGACATGTTAGATTTTACTATTCCATTTTGATGTGATTTGGTTTGTTTTATAGATTGAAGTATAACTGATAATTCAAGAAAACCCAAGATCTGAGGAACATGATTAATGCGGGTCATATTTGTTCAGTTGTTACTACTTTTTAAGGGATTGCTGTTGTACACATCATCATAATAATAGTTATTTATGATAGAAACAGAAGTGCAAATCAAGGAATATACCAAGTAAATAAGTATAAATGTGTATGTTCTGTTTATTCCTATCACCCATCTGAATTGTATGCGTTTTGGCGAATTAATTCTATTCTAAGTGTATTTATGAATATGGGTGGATGTGAATATTGTCAAGCTATTTGATGGGTATTAAATATTTTCAATCCTTTACTCTTACTTTAATTTATTAGGTTTGGGCGACAGAAGGTTAAAACTTAAGACCTTGATAACTATACAGAACCTACACTGTAGGGATTGCAGTGAGTTTTTTAAAAGCGTGATTTAACCTTTAAAATCATAATAGGTGGGTAAGGACGCGATGAATGCTGAACCCTTAACTTAATTCGTTTATTTAATCCTAGCATTACCGTTGAGTTCATTATGGACTCTATCGGCTTTATCAATACGTTTTTTAACCCTTTATGAGCCAAACTTGTTGAGGGTCAATGGTCTTTTTGGTTAGAGTTTTACTAAAAATATATCAGTCTCTCTCAAAATTGAAACAAAAACTATCAATATTGCAGTTCATGAATTATTTGAATTAATAGGGTTGCAATAACAAAAATTGGAGAAATAATTAGTGATTTGATGACTATAAAATATGGTGTTCCACAATGTTCTAATTTGGGTTGTAAGTTGTATGTTAATGATATTGTAAATATAGATTTAAAGAGTGAAATATATCATTATGTAGATGATACAGATGTAACTCATGTGGAAGTTGGTAAAGAAATATTACAAGTTGATTCTAATAAATTAAGGTATTGGCTTAATATAAATTAAACATATATGAATACTGATAGAACAAAAACTCTAATAATTCAGTCATAATATACAAATATTATTGACAAAAAATATTTACACATTCATGATCAAAGATGTATTAATAACTAATAGACATTTATTTGTAGATAATAAGCAGTATTCTGATTGTAAATGTATGTATATAGAAAATGTTAAATTAAGACATTTTAGGGCTACTTATAGATGATGTTTTAGTTGATCTAAAGATACAAATATGATTTGCAATAAATTAAGACTTATTACAGCAAAATTGTGAAGGATATAAATATCTTACCAATTCATTATAAAAAAATATTTTATGTCTCTTCAGCAGAATATGTTATACTTATGGATTGATAATATATGGTTCATAAGAAACATTCACTTAAATAAATAAATATAATTGAAAAAGAGTGTTTAAGATGATAATCTTAAAAAAAAATGACGAACTTAATGCAAATGTTTCATTAACAGATGAAATTATAAGAAATCAGTTATTTGATGTAAATGAACTTTATAAATACTTAATTATTTTGAATTCCTATTATAGTTTAAATCATAAAGTACTAAAAATCATATGTATAGAACTAGAGCATTAGTAACTAAGCACTATGAAATTACAATAATAACTATGGAACAAGAATAAAAGAGTATAAAATACCATATATAATGAACCAACTTCCCCAGGGAGTTATGGAATATGAAAATAGAGTATAAAATACCATATATAATGAACCAACTTCCCCAGGGAGTTACGGAATATAAAAACAGAGTATAAAATACCATATATAATGAACCAACTCCCCAAGGATTTAGGAAATACAATTGCAGAGTTAACAAAAAATAAAAGATTGGTTATTAACTGGTGTTCATAGACAAACTGATTAATATTCATTGAATGATACGTTATGTATATAGAATTCATATTATCATTAATGTAACTTTTTTTATTACGTATGTAATTGCTTGCTTGTGATAAAGGTGCAATAGAATTATAGGTTTGTTTGTTTTGAATTTCGCGCAAAGCTACACGAGGGCTATCTGCGCTAGCCGTCCCTAATTTAGCAGTGTAAGACTAGGGGAAGGCAGCTAGACATCACCACCCACCGCCAACTCTTGGGCTACTCTTTTACCAACGAATAGTGGGATTGACCGTCACATTATAACGCCCCCACGGCTGAAAGGGCGAGCATGTTTGGTGGGATGGGGATGTGAACCCAGCATTATAGGATATCATGTTTTTGTGCTATGTTCAATACGCTGTTGATTTCAGATATATTAATATAAGATGAATTAAGATGGACTTCTGCTATCAAGTTCGTCTTTTGTGTTTTTATTTTTATTTACTAATAATTTTCATATTGATAATTTTGGTCACAGTTATTAAGCAGTTTCCACGAATAAGCTGTTTAAGCTTCGTGGGAACTTCTTTATTTTTATATGTTTATTTTTTTATTGATATGTACATATTGTATGTGACAAAAAAGAAGTCTAAAATAATAACAAAATTATTATTAACCATGGCAAAAAAAAACTCCACTAATTACTATTCAGGTCTCACTAAGTATGTTACATAGAAAATGTGTGATTTCACTAAATGTTTTGCATAAGATTTTTTGTTCTACACTGGGTGTCGCAACAAGCAAAAACACAACATTACTCAATTATGATGCAACATGTGAACCTCGCCGGCAGTGTTTGTTTGTTTGTTTTTGAATTTCGCGCAAAGCTACACGAGGGCTATCTGCGCTAGCCGTCCCTAATTTAGCAGTGTAAGACTAGAGGGAAGGCAGCTAGTCATCACCACCCACCGCCAACTCTAGTGGGATTGACCGTCACATTATAACGCCCCCACGGCTGAAAGGGCGAGCATGTTTGTTGAGACGGGGATTCGAACCCGTGACCTGCAGATTGCGAGTCGAGCGCCCTAACCACCTGGCCATGCCGGGCCCGCCGGCAGTGAATTTTATAAAATGAGTTGATGAAATGAGGATTAAATATTCTTTTACAAATTAAAACGAAATTGAATCACACGATAAATAAATAATTCATACAAATGTAAATCTCTACTTCAAGTGAACAGAATCCGTTTATCTCTAAACCACCACTAAATATTCTTTACCACATCTTACTACAATTCTTCTTTCAGAAGAAAAAGTCGGTTATAAAATAACACAATATTTTGTGTAGCAGTCAGAGAATAAAAACTCAAAGTAAATGGATCAGTCTGTTAAAAGTTTTGATATTGGAGAAACTAGTTTCGACGCATTCGTGCGTTCACTTCAGTCTCACGTTGTTTTCAAGCAGGAAAAGGCGTTTTTGGTAAGTAGATGTTGTTGACTAGTTTTCCTGCCAGAAGACAACGTGACCATTAAAGAAGACACACGAACGTGTTGAAACTAGTTTGTTCCATTTACTGCAGGTTTTTAATCTCTAAATAGTCAATTATTTGTGACTTCGGTTCTTGAGTTACTGTAGCAAAAGTCTTATAGTTTGTATTTAAACTTGTACCTAAATTTCCTGAAACACCATCGAATGCTATATTTTGAAATTGAAAATTTCAAAGAATGGGCATTGCGTTGCTTAATTTAGTCTTTTATACCTAATCACTTCTAACTCAGTATCCATATCGTACTTAATTGGTAATAGATTCAACTTCAAGTAAAACAAAACTGTAACTTAAATAATCTTATTCAAAACGTCGGCTAGAAAAGAAATTAAGAAAATAAGTAAAGAACTAGTTACTAAAAGTTCTGTTTTAATCGAAAATATCCACAACTATTCTCCTAACTTGAATCTCAAACAATCAGCTTATTTTGAAAACCTGTTTTGTTTTTAATTTGTTGGAAATCTCTAAAATTCTAAGAGGAATCTTTTTAAAAAATTCAGCAGAATCTCTAAAAATACTTCTCATACAATAAAAAGTAACAAGATTTTTTTTTAAAATTTCTGATTTGCTAAGAGCAGAGAAATGGAAAGTCTTGATCATTTGTTATCATCATGCATTTGACCCAAGGAGTTGTCCGTTTCACAGTTCAAACCATGACCAACAACATTTTGTTATCAGCGTGTGTCTGACCCAAAGAGTTGTCCGTTTCACAGTTCTAACTATGACCAACAATCTTTTGTTATCATCGTGTGTCTGACCAAAAGAGTTGTCCGTTTCACAGTTCTAACCATGACTAACAATCTTTTGTTATCATTGTGTGTCTGACTCAAAGAGTTGTCTGTTTCACAGTTCTAACTATGACCAACAATCTTTTGTTATCGGCGTGTGTCTGACCAAAAGAGTTGTCCGTTTCACAGTTCTAACTATGACCAACAATCTTTTGTTATCATCATGTGTCTGACCCAAAGAGTTGTCGGTTTCACAGTTCTAACCATGACCAACAATCTTTTGTTATCATCGTGTGTCTGATCCAAAGAGTTGTCCGTTTCACAGTTCTAACCATTACCAGCAATATTTTGTTATCATCGTGTGTCTGACCCAAAGAGTTGTTCGTTTCACAGTTCTAACCATGACCAACAATCTTTTGTTATCATCATGTGTCTGACCCAAAGAGTTGTCCGTTTCACAGTTCTAACCATGACCAACAATCTTTTGTTATCATCATGTGTCTGATCCAAAGAGTTGTCCGTTTCACAGTTCTAACCATGACTACAATATTTTGTTATCATCGTGTGTCTGACCCAAAGAGTTGTTCGTTTCACAGTTCTAACCATGACCAACAATCTTTTGTTATCATCATGTGTGTGACCCAAAGAGTTGTCGGTTTCACAGTTTTAACTATGACCAATAATCTTTTGTTATCATCATGTGTCTGACCCAAAGAGATGTCCGTTTCACAGTTCTAACTATGAGCAACAATCTTTTGTGTCTGACCCAAAGAATTACCTGTTTCACAGTTTCAATTATGACCAACAATCTATTTACTTACTCCATCCCCCCCCCCGGATTTCGATACCCATGGTGGACAGAGCACAAATAGCCCATTGTGTAGCTTTGTACTTAACTACAAACAAACAAACTTACTCCACTGTTCCAAATTAAAAAAGCACGTGACATATGCAGAGTTATAAACTATATTTACATACATTTGTAGTAGTAATTAAGATCAAGGGAGAAAAATTCACTCAGATACAAAATGATCAATGATTTCATGAACTAGTCGCACGATTTCTGTGACGTCACCACTGAACACTAAGCCTGACAGATATCATATTGTTGAATAATACACACGTAAGTTTAAAATACTGAGGTTAATTGCATTTTTAAATAAAAATACTCCATCTCCTGTGCTTATATTGGAACTACTATTTCCTCTATTGTCGATTGTGTTTAAATTTGATAGTCATGACTACCCATTATTGTTCAACTGACATAGTTTACGTTGCAAAGGGATACAAAAAACCGACAAGGTCCATCTTAGACCACGTGTCTTGACTTCCACAAACTTTCCATTGTACACAGAAGTTGACTTCCAAGATCACATTTCAATAAAACGATCTCCTTGCGTGTCAAAGGTAAGTTTAGGGATTTACAACACTAAAATCCGGGGTTAGATCCCCAGTTTAAAGAGCGCACATACCCATTTTGTAGCTTTGTGCTAAAATAAATAAACAAATAAACCGAATGCATAGAAATCCGTGGTTACACAGGCAAACGACAAGGATATTGGAAAAGAAAATAGACAGCAGGAGCTCCAGTTTCATTTCCCAAGAGGAAGATTTGTCTCCTTTAGTTGAAGAGTGAATATCGGAAAAGGTGATAGACAGCATGAATACCGGTTTCATTCCTCACGGCGAAAGTTTGTTTTATTTCGTTGTGAAGGAAACATTGGAAAAGGGAATAGATATCGTGAACAACGGTTTCATTCTTCATGGTTAAGGTTTGTTTCCGTTAGTTATGGAGGGAATGTTGAATGATAACATGAACATCGGTGTAATTCTTCATGATGAAGGTTCGTTTTATTTAGTTGTGGAGGGAATGATGTAAAATAGGACAGATAGCATGAACACCAGTTTCATTCTTTATGGTGAAGGTCTGTTTTCTTGAGTTGTGGATTGTTCGAAAACACAACAGTGGCTAAAAGAAATACGCTTTCGGAAAGTAACCAACTCAAGAAAAACCTTCACATCCTGATCTTCAAAAAATGGATAAAAAAAAGCTTAAAATGCTGCATCAGGAAACTCTTTTTATCTAGAAATGTGTGAAAATATACAGAATTTACCTATATTTTGTATAAAGTTCTGTAAAAAGTAAAAGACATGATCCTTATGTTATACAATCAAATTGGACCAGTGTTTGCATATGTATACATTTAAAATAATTATCAGACTAATGAAATCATTTTTTCTCCATTCATATTGGGCATGATATCACTGCCTGTAAAAGTAAAAACAGTTGAAACAAATTTAAAGGTTCCACTAGCCATCTATGTTTTCACAAAGTATTTGGCTTCTGTGTGTATGCATGTGTTTTGTAAGACTCCTGAAACGACTGAATGAAAATTAAACATTTTACTAACACGCAATCACTCTATTCCTAGAAGGACAATGCAGAAATGTATTCTTGTTGTTACAATATGATTTTTAGTTTGTAAACCAATTTAACTTTATAATTAGTACACATTCTAAAAAGACCACAAGTGAAAAGAAGCTTTTGGACTGGGGCTTGAACCCAAATCCTTTAGCAAAGGGGACCAACCCTTTACCCAACGTAGCTATTCAAGAGTACAAGCTGTCCCAGTCTCCCTCTGTTCTTAAGGCTTTTTAACTATGAGTATGAAACTTCACGCTACTTTATGCTCTTGTGGTCAGACAATTAGTGGGTTGATTTACCACCACCTAACCAAATTATTATATGTCATGTTTCTTGGAATGTTTACTTTGATTGATTCGTAGAATGAACTTTGTATTGAGTGTTTAAGATGTTTCGTTTATTAGTGAACGAAATCATCGTTTTGATTGATCATAAATTTTTAGCCATCAAACCTTGAAAATAAACTAGCGTAATATTAGATATTTCAATAAAACAAAATTGTGACTTTGGTCACATAACTATTTATGCTGCTTTAAAATTTTTAGAAAATCATAAAAGAGCAAGTATTAGTTTATATGATGATGTTTATTGTAAATGTAGTGTTAGAAGTTAAAACTCCAACAGTCAAGTTCAATAATATCTGCGAAATATCAAGATGCTCAATCATGTAATGTTATCAATAAATTTGATTTGAAACACGTGGGGCACTCCTCAAAGCGATTGGATTGAATATGTCCATCAAATGACTCTTTATATCGAAGACTGAAGGACATATCACACTCTTGAAATCCATGGTTTCCAAAAACTGAATAAGAGATTTATTCTAGCTTTAACTATATCATAATATGAGATAGACGAAAGCTTACAGACGAACAAAGTGACATGATCTTCACCCTATTTATTCATTGGATGATTAAAAATGTGCACGTACATATAGTCATTGGTATTGCCAAATGGCTGAGCGTCTTTGTTTTATGTTACTTTTTGATAGTGAAGGATCAAACTAAGATAAGCTACATTTTCCGAACATTTGTAGCATGAAATGAATTAAATACACTTTCTCACAGAACTTGGTAAACATATGCACAAAATTATGATAGTTTTAACTTACAAAACATAGTGAGCTATACAGATATATTTGGTTGTATTGTAAGATGAACTTAATACAGTAAATCTCATATATATAAGTGATAGGGTGATATTGTAAGATGAACTTAATACAGTAAATCTCATATATATAAGTGATAGGGTGATATTGTAAGATGAACTTAATACAGTAAATCTCATATATATAAGTGATAGGGTGATATTGTAAGATGAACTTAATACAGTAAATCTCATATATATAAGTGATAGGGTGATAATCTAACCGTATCGTACAGTTGTTTTGAAATTTTATTACTTTTAACATCGTCCCATTTATAAATGTATTAACCAATGTTAATTAGAAAGCTAATTATTAAACTGTCTGTCTTTTTCTTCTTCTAAGGTAACGTTGTTAATGTTTCTCATTTTCACGATCTTTCAAGTTTTCTATAAACGCCTAATTAAAACTTTGAAAGTATTTATATAAACGTATAATCCACTGTGCAAAAACTTCAAGTTGTCTTATCTCAACAAATGTTTCAATATAATAACCAGCCTATTTAGAGTATGTAATTTTACTTACACGTATGTACTTACAAAGTTTAGCTAGCATAATCTATACTTAAAGTAATTTTAGCTATGATGAGAATATTAAAAACACAGGCTTTTTCACCAGTGTAGAAAAAAAATATGGATAATCAGCTCATGATGCGCATTTAAGTAAGAAACGATACCTTTGGAAGTAAGTGAGTTAAATATTGAAATCAATAAGCTTAGACATTTGAGAGTCAACATTTAGGCTTTGCAGTAAGCAAACTATCTTCTCTGTTAATGCTATAATTATGGGAATACCGGATGATATGGTGTGTTAATGGAGTTAATCCGTTCGAACATTTATGGATATGCAATTTACTTTGTGGTTGCTACTAAAAATGAAGGGTGATAAGAGTGAATGATAATGCGTCATGTTGGTCATGTTATGACTCTATCATATTTCTGTGAATACAGTATGCATTACATATTAGTAAAATAAAGATATCTGAAAAATAGCTATCGTACATGTCAGGTTAAACATAAAACAGTATATTTTATTGGTTTGATAATGGATACAATTAAACATCAAAGAATCTAAATATTTTCAATCTAATGACAAAAAAAAGAGATTACAATATGCACTTTGGCATGTAAAAAATGTTAAGTAACCTCAAAATGGAAAAGTAAACAATACTGATTTTTGTAAAATCTTTTAATATCTTGATCGTCATTTAACTTGTAAAACTCAAACTTTATAATGTTTTGTAAAACTCAAACTCCATATTGTTATGTGAGAAGAACCTGAAACTTACTAAAGTTTTATTCTAATAATTGTATTTTGAAAAGGTAAAGTTCAAATACTTTGTAAAGAGAAAGATTCGACAAACTGGCTTTAAGGTCATACATAGTTCATTATCACACATAATCCCTTCGTCACCATTTAGACAAAGATGAATTCTTAATGTTTAGCGATTATAAATATTTTTGACATAAAACATGATTCACATGCATAAACTCAGTACAATAAATGTGATATAGAAGTATAAGATGTATGCATTAACTTGGAATTGATCGTTAATAAATATGGTAAAAATTGTATGGTCTTACATACATACTAAACTGAAATCTTTCGTCACACAAGTAGAGTTTAATATAAATTGCACGATGTGACAAAATATTTAATACTTAAAGAACAAAATCACAAGATAGCCATGTCAACACTGTTACTACCATGCACATGTTTGAAGTATAGATATTTTAATCGTTAGCTTTTAAGTTTTGTTCTGTCTAGAGGATTTGTAATATATTATGCATAAATGTGAACGAACGAACAAACGTAACTGTCATGTTTACATTATGTATAAATGCATACAAAAGTTGTATGAAGGTGACTCAGATCATTTTAAACGAGATAATAACTGACCAATTAAACAAGCGAGTATTTGATTAACTATGTGGGTAAACAGTAATCTTTATGCTATGAATTAGAAGATTTACATACTATATACGTGAAATAAGATGGAATAATCTCGTTTGGATTATACTAAACATTTGTTCAGAATTTTCTAATTTTGTATATATTAAAATACGAACATAAGTGTTTACCATATATAAAATAAACTAAAACTATAAACGAACGTGCAAAGTGTGTAAATTTAACATTATATTATAGGATTCGTTTACACTAACACACACAAAATGTATACGACTGATATTTAAACCATAAACATTTGTAGAAACTTCTCCACACTTCTTGATCAGATGTCCGAAAGTTCCTTGAAATATGCTATAAGTGATAGATATTCCCGCCTCCTTTTAACTATAACTTGCGTATGTATTAGCATCAGCGGGTGGCATTTAAAAAAATAATCAGTAGTAGTCCTGTTTGAGGTTGTTGTTTTTTTTAAGCATTTGAATTATTTTACACCCAAATGATCTACTGGGAAATCAGAGAGTTACGTAAAGTTGAAATATGCAACATGAGTGCTTTATATCTTAGCACAAAAAGCACAGTCTAGTAAAGGTCTGTAGTGCTTTGTGTTTATAGTTCAAACCGAATGTGATAACGGTTTGTAAACAAAGGAAATTTGATACCCGATCAGATTCTATTTTTTGACGAAACATAATATAGTGAATGTTTCATACCATACTTATTTCATTTAATAGGAAAAAGTCTTAAAACGTTGCATTTGTAACTTGAATTGTTTTATGGAAAATAATATAATGTCTGTACATTTAGAATACAAGTTATCTGATCAGACAGTACGTTTTGGCATAACAAAAATAAACGGTATGAAAAAAAGGTTTTGTTTGTTTGGAATTAGGCACAAAGCTACACAATGGGTTATCTGTGCTCTGCCCACCGCGGGTATCAAAACCCGGTTTTTAGCGTTGTAAGTCCGCAGACATACCGCTGTGCCACTGGGGGGGGTGAAAAAAAAGGTAAGAGTTTGTTTGATCAGACAGTGCTTTTTGACACACACACAAAAAACAGTAAGAAAAAAACAATGACCAATACATGTATTGAAATTTCCATTTTAACAACCTCCATATTACCGACTTTCCCTAAAATATTTCGTGTAGGGTATATAGAGTTTGAATATCTTATGTATATATAACTTAAGTATTAAACAGTTCATTTCAGGACTACATAAATCAAATTGTAAGATAAACTAATATGTGAACACTAAATAACACTATACAAAATAGCCAAACTGTAACAAACTCAATTAAACGTAAAAAAAAAAAAAAATTTTTAACGTGTTAAAAACTTCAGTTATTATTGAATACATGGATATTTAGGTGCAATTACAATACAGAAAGTTAAGCATGATGATATCATAGGGATAATATAATAAATATTCTGTCTAAAATTTTGCAGTCGAGGTTAAAACAAAAGTTCATTGTGATATCCATTGTAATCACAGGCTGGGTGGGACACCTATTCATCGGTCGAATAAATAATCCAACTTAATTATGTTACTAATCACCTTATTTTGTAATTCAAAACTTATAGCATTATCGTTTTTATATCTACATAATTAGATAAAATTATAACCATTAAGTCAATCAGTATCATACTCAATGTCTATGATTATTCATTAGAATCAACACGATGTCATCAGTCCATAATATTATCACACAATTTGCAACATTTAGCAAACCTAATATGAGTTATCGACACTCTATGGAATTATTCACCATCTGGTGGAGCTATATTGAACTAACACATATGACATCACAAGTCACATAGATCTCCTCAATATCTACTCTTCGACGACCCTCCTCACGGGTCAAGAGCGTATGCTACACATAAGAAGCAGTCTGTGAATTCGCGGTTTGCATCTCTTTATAAGAAATCACCTTATGCAAGTTTAATGGGATATATATATATATATATATATGTTTGTTACATGAATATCTTTCTTCGGAAACGACTGTAACACAAACCTCCAGCCATAAGTACCTTGACTGCGTTGCGCTGTCAAATGATCGGAAATTCGTTTTGAAACGTGTGTTTAGTGTTATCTAATGTGTTCTGCTCTGTCTCATATTCATTAAAATTGTACATATTTATTCTATACTTTCAGACTATATTATCATATATGCGAATTAGCGGCCCCCCAATGTCACCACATTTTTAATATAAACAGTACAAAATAAAACATTCGTGTCGTTGCCCAGTATAATAATTTTCTCTGAATGTTAATTCCTGTCATGTGAATATCTTATGGAAAAATGATTTGCTCCTTAATCACAAAAATCCTACTTTTACTAAGTTCTAGATAATTGCGTAAACTTACATTGAAATATGAAATAAAGCTTGGACTGCTGATTTTTTTAGAATAATCATAGCCATTCGTCATTTTGTTCATAGCTAGAACGTTTCTGTGTAAAGAAATATTTCTCAATCCCCCCTTTTTTTCTCAAACGCTCTTACCTAAGGGAAATATCTTGTAAATTCCATATTTTTAGCTCACTAGATACAATGCACGTGGCTGCCACGTGCTAATCTTGTTGAAAACGGCACTTCTCTCGTCCGATTTTACGCGTTCGACTTTTCCACAATCATTCTAAAGGCAAGGAAAATTCAAGCCTTTTGATGCGTCGTCTACACATTCGTACTTTAAAACTTCCATATTATATGCATAATATGATGCATACATTGAGATTAGAAATATTTTCAGCTTGTTCTCACAAATTCGACACCCATTTTCCTGGCACTGATTTTACTAATTCTATACAATCGGTGGTGTAATTAATATCACTTCCGTTTTGTTTGTTTGTTCACTATTAAACACAAAGCTATAAGATGGGCTATCTATGCTCTGCCCATCGCGGACATAAAAACCCATTTTTTAGTGTTATAAACACTCAGACTTACCGCTGAGCCAAGAGAGGGTATTATTTTCGTATATGTGTTTGCACTTAAGCACCGTTATTAAGACTATTTGCCGCTGTCCCTAATTTTGTTCTACTGACCAGAGGGAAAGCAGCCTGTCAGTAGCATCCAACTTTAATTGATTGACTGACACTCTTATAACTCACCCACAACTTAAAGTGCAGGGAATATTTTGTGTCATAGTACAGATTCGTCTCCGACTGAGTTCGATCACAAGGCCAACCAGCCTTATATTATTTTCTTTATGGGGTTTTTAACCTTCTTTTTTTTTCCATTTATTTGTTGTCTAAAAATTGCACGATAAATTAGTTGCGTGTTGTTGTTTTTTTTTCTGCAATTTTTCAAACAGAAACAAATATGAACTTCCGATCGAAAGGATAAAATTTGTTTGTTTGTGCATTTTAGAGCAAAGGCACAATGATTTATATGCTGTGCCCAATCCGGGATATCGAACCCCGGATTTTAGCGATATAAGTTCATAGATTTACAACTGTCCCATCGGGGGACGAAATTATAAAGCAATATTCAATATAAGTTTCTTTATTTGGGTTTAGTACAAAGGGAAAATTCATTAAATGTTAATTCTTATCAGAGTTCTATAACACGTTTGTAAAACAAATTATAATTACTTGTATTGCGGTCGTATTAAAACTGCTTGTTTTGCATTGTCCTTTTAACCTGGATTGTTATGAGTAAAAGGTTTCTTTTGTTCACCGGATTATAGTGTCATTGTTTCTGTTGCCCTTCGACAGTAAACGTGGGAATGGAAACTTGTTTAATACTAGAAGGTCGTTATATGTGATTAAGTTTATTATTTCAATGACTGAAGTATCTGCGGAATGATATAGGCTTATTATTATTTATTGACAGTTTACTCATAGAGACTTCTGTGATTTCGCAGCTCTAAACGCAATATATTGTAAGTCATTCACAGTGTACGAATAGAAATGATGTCAGATGTAGTGATATACTAAACTGCGCATTTCCTGATCACAGAAATGAATTATATATATATATGTGTACTATACTCATACTTTATATCAATACACGAACTGTCAGCACGTTTCGATAATGTACTTAAATCTAATGAGTGCCATGTAGCATACATTTGTACTAACAGCTTTAGGAAAAGAAAATCTAGACTGCTTGGATTGTTTAATTCGGCGTGTATGATCTCAAAAGTTTTATTTATTGTTTAATTTGGCGTGTATGATCTCAACAGCTTTATTTATTGTTTAACTCGGCGTGTATGATCTCAACAGTTTTATTTATTGTTTAACTCGGCGTGCATGATCTTAACAGTTTTATTTATTGTTTAACTCGGCGTGTATGATCTCAACAGTTTTATTTATTGCTTAATCGGCGTGTATGATCTCAACAGTTTTATTTTTTGTTTAACTCGGCGTGTATGATCTCAACAGATTTATTCATTGTTTAACTCGGCGTGTATGATCTCAACAGTTTTATTTATCTATTTTTCTGAAAAAATCGAGGTATGTTTAACAATGAAATCCAAGAGTCGGGTATTAAAGAGCTCTATGAAACTAATAATGCGTTATATCAGTTAATATTTGATATCTTGATATCTAGTCACGAGTAATACCAATTCACAGTTGGTACCGTGGTATCTAGTCTCGAGTTATACTAATTCATATTTGATATCTAGGTATCAAGTCATAAGTTATATTAGTTCACAGTTGGTATCTTGATGTCTAATCATGAGTTATACCAGTTCACAGTTGGTATTATAATGTCTAATTATGAGTTACACCAGTTCACAGTTGGCATCTTAATGTCTACTAGTCATGAGTTGTACCAGTTCATAGTTGGTATCATGATGTCTACTAGTCATGAGTTGTACCAGTTCCTAGTTGGTATCATGATGTCTACTGGTCATGAGTTGTACCAGTTTATAGTTGGTATCTTGATGTCTAGTCATGAGTTATGTCAGATCATGTTTAGAATTTTCCTATTTTATTGCTAAGGCACTTAAAGTACCACATATGTGGAAATTGACTCGTCTTTGTACTTTTAAGGCAAATTCTTTTGAACATCATGACAGCAAGCCAACATTTTTATTTTGTTCGTTTATAGTGCCCGTTCAACGCTCTGACAAGATATAGGGCTTTTGGGGGATGGCATAGGGATTAACATCCGTATATTGACTTCCCTATGTTGCTTCTTGCGGGGCCCTATAGACAAATATCAGGTTTAGTGACAATCGGTCCAGCGATTCGCCCGCTATAAGCGAACATACATACATGAATTTCGTCAAATAATAGCTTAGGTAAATAATGGGGCACACACACCACAACAAAACTGCACAATCATTTCAGGCTTTCTCAAAAGCCATAGTGTAAAAAACTGAATTTTCAAAAATATAAATATAAATTTCTAAAAATGTTTTACCATAGTGTATCTAAGACTCGTTATTGGATATAAATATACAGGACAACACATATTTAAACAGAAGTAAAAAAAAGACAAATTTCATACATGAGCACTATTTGGGATGATCATTGCTAGTGGGCATTTATTATTTCGAATACCTATTTGTATTTTTATATATTTACATTTTGTATCTTAAAACAAATTAGTTTTAAATTTAGAGCACGCGTAGCTCGTGATAATTGTAGTGCTGTTGTCAGTAAATGAATCCTGTACTTGATATTCACAACTTCGTGTATTTTTAAAGACTTTTGAGCATTTGCAGTGCTTTTATAAGCAAACATTTATATAAAATCACTCCAACTGCTATTTACTTTACACAGTTTTAAGATTGTTTAAACACTTTTTTTTTATCTCAGAAACCTGACGTTAAAGAAAAGATAACCCTCAAATTTGGCACATGTTTCCTCTTTGAAGATTGCACTACTGATTTCATTTCACCTCCCACCCCCACCTCCTGATGGCTCATCTGTAAATTTTGGGGCTTATGACGCTAAAAATCGAGTTTCGATACTCCCAGTGAACAGAGAACAATTAGTCAAAAACCCATTGTGTATCTTTGTGCCTCAGAACAAACAAAGTATTCGGATAATAGGTGACGAGGTAACAGATATTTCATTCACTATACTTATTCCAACAATAGCTTCTGCCAATATTTTGTATGTTTGGCAATGGATCTAACCTATTTTACAAACTTTCATTCAGTATTTTCTAAACATATATCCACAGGCATAAACAGCAAACAATGAAGTTTATTCTTTACAAAACAAAGCATTATTAAAATATCCTAATTGGACGAAATTTCTACAGTTACTATACTTCTGTATCGCCAGGGATGAGAACCTAGTGGTTATCCTATGAATTCCTTTCCTTCTGAGGATCTGAGACAGTACAGTTTCTGCGTTTTATCACCTTTCTATTCGTGCTTTTCAAGCGTGCTTTGTGATAATTTGATGTATTTAAATGGAATAGGGAAATGGATGACTTCCAAATTCTTTAAATACTTTCGATTTCAAGATATATTATGTTATCAGCTTGAGAAATTTCGATCTGATTGTTTTTATATCCTCTTGTCCGTTCTTCTTCTTGCGAAATGTTCTCTTTTAGCATGTTCAATCATGAATGCCTGAAAATAAATGATCTTTCTCGCATTTTCTAACGCTAACCGATTGATAACTGTAATATATTTTATTCACAAAGGATATATATATATATATAGAGAGAGAGAGAGAGATATCATAGTTGTAATTATCTCCTTTTAATAAAAATGTAATTGCGAACTTGCTGTTAGATTAATTTATTTTCTTACATATACATTATTGAGACGAGAAGCATGTTGTGTTTGGAAACATAATTCGAAACCTGAAGTTATGTACACGGCGAACATAAGATGCTGGAATGAAATATACTATATGTGAAAGTAAGTATATAATTAGTATCGAAACAAAACGCCAGCATTAAAAATATTTAAGGAAGAGTTAGTCGACATTGGAATAAGTATACGTGAGGGGAGGTTTATAAGTTATTTAGTATAGGAGTAATAATTATTATGACGTTTCCAGTTTTCTTACAGTTCAATATAATATTCATCTCATCTCCCCTTTTAGAAATAGGACGGGCGTGACCTAGTGGTTAACATGCTGAATTGGAAGTCTGAGGATCCATGGTTTACACCCCGTTGTCACTAAATCGCGCTCTTCACTTTGTGACCGAGAATGCGTTATAAAAATGAGAGTCAAATCTCATTATTCGATTAGAGTAGCGCAACAGTTGACGGTGGGTGCTGTCGTCTAGCTGCTTTCCCTCTAGCGTATCAAATAAAAATTAAGTATGGCTGGCGCAGATAGCTCTCGTATATGTTTACACAAATATTCTGAAAAAATAAACAAACAAACTTTAATAAACTGATACACTAAAGTAATGTTTACTGACCTTTACAACTATTCACAAATACATATCTGTCAAGTTAATAAACGTGTAGAACTGTAGCCGTTTATTGAGTTTATTTATTTTGTTAATGCTTATTAATAATTTATTTTAAAACACGAAACGATGATTTCAACATGTAAATAATATTTGGGATGAAATACAATTAGATTTTGAGCACCATTAATTATATATGAAATGAAATATGAAAAACAAAAACTCATTCCACGTATATTATGACAAATTGACAAAATAGAAAGAAACCTAATACAATATTTAACCAAACGCTACAGATATTTGGTTAACGAAAAAACCAACTTACCGTATAAAAGTGGTTTAATCCCCTTCTCAACAGTCACAACAATAAATATTATCTATAACCACACACATCCCCTCCCAGATTATACCAGCCACTACAATATATATTATCTATAACTACACATATCTCCTACCAGATTATACCAGCCACTACAATATATATTATCTATAACTACACATATCTCCTACCAGATTATACCAGCCACTACAATATATATTATCT
>NW_013665820.1:288302-300313 GCF_000517525.1 Limulus polyphemus | reverse complement strand
CCACTACAATAGATATTATCTATAACTACACATATCTCCTACCAGATTATCCCAGCCACTACAATAGATATTATCTATAACACACACGTCTCCTACCAGATGATATCAGTCACTACAATAGATATTATCTATAACTACACATATCTCCTACCAGATTATATCAGTCACTATAATAAGATTTTCTTAAAATTCATATAAAATTCTCATAGTCTCTATTCGGTTAAGGTCGGGCTGGGTGTCTCTTCATGGTTAGCGTGCCGAATTGTGGAACTGAAGTTCCGTGGTTTGCGTCCTGCTACCCCAAAAATAAAATATTAAAAACAAAAATTCACGCTCCGCACTTTGGGCCTGTGGATGCATATGAAAGTGACGTTCAAATCTCAAGAGTTGACTGGGATCGTGTTGACTAGCTGCCTTTCCTCTACACAATCACTTCAAAATTATGGACGGTTACATAGGTAATCTTCGAGTAGCTTTACATGAGTTCTCTGGTGGTAAGCTTACGGACTTATAACGCTAAAATCTGTGATTCGGTTATCCGCTTATTGCAGAGTGCAGGAAGCCCATTGTGTAACTTTGCACTAAGTAAGAAATGACACTTTTGCGAGAAACCAAACAAACAAATAGTTAAAATTTAAAAGCTGTTCTACATACTACACCGAAAAAAATGTTCTGTTTCCATCAGAAAATACTGTTCATATATGTGTGCCTTTAACAAGTGAAATGTTTATTGAAACCATCTTATGATTTACGCAATAGTGTAGTAAAGATTTGTAAAATAGGAATGTTTGGTCGACATGCAAATTTTACAAAAATATAACTTACAGTTGCTATATAACTCAAATATGTAAAAGTGGGGGTGTTACAGCACTCTCGGTTGCGACGCCTCTGGCTTTACGGGTAATAAATCTACATAGTGGACTGAGTTTCACTTGTGCATCTGAAACAAATAGTTCTGTACTTTAAACAATGACATACGTAACTTCATGTTCGCGGACTAAGATTAGATTGAGACTAATCTTGGATTAAGATAATTATCTACAGCTACGAAACAGATGCTTAAGATAAACACTCTACAGGTTTTCACCTGTTTTTTTTTGTTGTTGTTGTTGTTTTTTTGTCCTTCGTGTTTGTGTTTTGTAAAATTACACAGACACAAACACCCACACAAGTTCATTTCGAAGTTTTTCGGAAGTAATGCAAAACATTAAATCTCCAAAGATTAAACATTACCATTACCAGTTCCTCTGCCTTAAAAAAACAACAACAAAAACAAAAACTACATAACTTTACATGCAACATATTTATTTTAACACTTCACCAAGGCTATAACAGCATAAGAACTCTTTGGCATACTTTATTTTTTATTCTTTTATAACCAACATGAGAAAATTAAATTCACAAAATTCAGGCACATGAAAAACAGCATTTATGATTCAAACAAAATCTGTGAAAAAATCAAAATATTAAAATTATAAATAATTCCTTAAATAGTTGTAAGCTTTAAAATGACAACAATGTAATAATTATTAAAAATTAGGATTATACATATATTTTATTTTTTACAGAGAGACCAGGTTTTATTGGTTTTCAGTTAATGTGAAACTAAACTTTAAATATTACTTAATTTGCTGTAAAAGTAAAAAAAAAATCCCCTTTTTGTGAAGCATTGCAAGTGTATCTCTGTTATTAAAGATGTTATTAACGTGCTTGAATTAGTGTTGGTGGTAATATTATTTTACACTGCTACTATTGCCCAGCGTTGTTTAACAGGGTTCTTTTTGTTTTAAGCTGGATATTCAAATAGAAGTTAACGGACTAGAATTGAACATTTTTCACGGGGTAAGCTGCTTGATGGATGAGCGCTTGTAATCGGCTGCTAGGTCATAGACCTCAGCGAAAGTTACAGATGGTAACATGATAAACAAGCCTTGTACTCTTCTAAAAATGTGAACACTACGCCCTCTCCATGCCTGCTGGAAGGATTCTAGACGGAGGAAGAGGAATTTTGATCACGTAGGTGGGGAGCACAGTGTAAGATTTTGTTTGCTGTGAAACCCGTACATCAGGAGGATGGCATTGAATGATAAGCTAAGAAAGAGTATTCAATACCGCGACCTGTTTGCACGATACATGACCCTCGAGGGCGCACGCGTGAAGAAAGTAGCGAGTGGACGCCCACATTTGAAAGAAGGGTTGTTTAGTAGCTGTTAGAGTTGGTGGACAACCCTAATTACCACAATTCTCCGTTTCGCTCACAATTGTCGTGCATGTGAAATATTTTGTTTTCTTCAAAGCGTGTACAGACAAGCCTTGTTATCGCCTAGTAATTGTTTTTGTCAGTGAAAGCTTAATGAGGTTGAAAATGCTGGACAAATTCCATACAGCCCTAAGAACGCAAGAAAATGTGACCAACCTGATTTTGATTATAAATGAAAGTAGTGTGAAATGGTAGATAGTAATGCTGGTTTTGTTCACAAAGATTTTTGGCATTTTTATCATCACTTACAATTAAAAGGCCTTACACAACAGGAAATATAACTAAATATATATTTTTTAGATATTGGTCATTTATGGTTTAAGAAAAACTTCATGCATCAAGTTACTTTTCTTTCATCTGAACTTACGTGTAATGATCATTCTAGTTTTTTCATTTAACAGACTAGTTACACAGGGTGTCCGAAAACTATATGACTTAAACTATGAGCATGACACGACAGTAGCAGTTACGAATATACAGCTTGTGGTGGATGAATAGTGTATGTATGTAGTTTTTACCAGACGCCTTTTGCCATTAGTATACTTCTAGTTCGCCCTTTCAGCCGTGGGGGCGTTATAATGTGACGGTCAATCCCACTATTCGTTGGTAAAAGAGTAGCCCAAGAGTTGGCGGTGGGTGGTGATGACTAGCTGCCTTCCCTCTAGTCTTACACTGCTAAATTAGGGACGGCTAGCGCAGATAGCCCTCGTGTAGCTTTGCGCGAAATTCAAAACAAACAAACAAACACTTCTAGCTGTGCTCCGTTTGTGGCCATCAACACATCGAGTCGATATTTGATTTCCAACCATGTGTTGCCCGGCATATTGTGTGTCACAGGACCTAGTGTATTGCTGATCGTTCACGTAGTGCCCCCAGAAAAGTCAACTTGATCCTATAGACGACGACCTTCATATAACCCGAGAGGGAAAAGTCCAGAGGAGTGATGTCTGGAGACCGTGCCGGCCAGGACAATGACTTGTTGTGACTCCTTTCTTGACTCTTGATACTGTCGGTACCACCTCTTGATAGAATTCTTAACTGCTACATATTTTCCACTCACTATTCGATATTGTCTTTGCACTAAAATAGATGATTTCGTCTTTTCTCACCACAGGACGCACATTGGCTTTACTGTCGCCATATTCGTTAATGACGTATTTGTTGACCGCGCATGCGTTACACATGCATAAAACGCCCTTCCTCAAACGCAAACCTAAGTTCATAACTATTACTGTATCTTCGTGGTTTACGTTTGTATACGTCACATAATTTTCGGACCCTCTGTATTACTGAAAGAAAAAAAAGGCCTTTTAAAAAAATATAATATCGTAACTGGATTTCAGAAAACTCATGCATTAAAAGAACACATTCTATTAAGAAATTAGAAGAAATACCAAAAGCTTTCGGAGGGCTCAGTAGTATATGTAAGGTCTTATAATTCTAGCAACTGGGTTTCTATACTCGCAGTAGGCAGAGACAGATAGCCCACTGAGTAGCTTAGCAACAAAACAAACATAAGTATCAAAAATATATTAGAAGAAGAAGAAAAAATAACAAAGTACTTGATTTGTTCTAATAAATTTCAAACATGTTTATGTTCAAGACGTACGATTTTTTTTTCAACTTAACACTTAAGAGACACTAAACTTTTTTAGTGATCAAATTTGGCAAATATTCAATATATTTTTATTGACTATTGGCAATTCTCAACAGAATACCTCGCCCCCCAGTAACACAGCGGCATGTCTCCGGATTTACAACGCTAAAAACCGGGTTTCGATACCCGTGGTGGGCAGTGCATAGATAGTCCATTGTGTAGCTATGTGCATAAATTCAAACAAACAAACAGAATACCTCCAATGAAATATTGCTTCAACAACCTACATCATACGTACAGAAAGAGTTGGAGACGTTTTGATGAATATCCTGTAAAAAAATATACTCCTTAAAGAAACTGGACACAGCTGCTAATGTGGCAACTTTAGGCGGAATTTAACGATCTTTTTTGTCTTTCTTTTTTATATTGGGTTATCTTCTAAAGACGTATATGTTTCAGTTTTGATGAATTAACAATAAATTCTCTCTGTTAATATTTTATAAAATTTGCAAGAGAAACTAAGTCGTTAATATGATAAACATAAAAAAACTGTAATTTTTAGATATGTAGCTAAGCGCTCGCGAAAATGAAAAAGATTATATGCGTTCTTTTCAGAAAAATGCTATTTTAACTGTAGAGTGGCAATATATTACGAATGTTTTCGTGAGTTTTTTAATGTGATATAAAAAACTTACTTGTACAGAAGTCTTTTCCGAGACCATATTAAACTACAGCTGCACATATCATTTAGCTAGAGAATTTACTCCCGGTCTGATTATTTCTGCTGTGACTGGAACAGCAAAGTTAAATAAATTCTTTAAAAAGAATAAAGGTAACAGCTACATGTTTCACGTTTACTTTTAAACTTTTAAACTTTTGTGCTCATATTTATCTTAAAAATAAAATGATTATTTTCATTATAGCCGCTCTTATATAATTTTTGTCAATGTAATCAAAGGTCCTTTTTAATGATTGTCGTTTCTTATCTGAAAGAAAACAGTAACACATAAATACTGTTCACTTGAAGACAAATCTCTCAAAATCGAACCTAAGGTTACAGGAGTAACCGGGAGGTTAATTACAGTCATAGGTTATTGTCATTATTGGTCTTCTTTTATATGATACATTTAACCACGAGAGCGATACAACAGACCAGCAAAAATATTTACTTGTGGATCATGGGTGCCCCTCAAAGGTCAAAAAGTTAATATAACTTGAGACAAACAACTTTCGTATTTACTTAAAAGGGTTGCATCGAAAACTAAGTAACGTTTGCAAGGAGTTCTTGAAAATTAATTGAAATACGATTCTTTAACCTTAAAAGAAGTACCCGATTTCGTTTTTAAAATATTGAGGTTTAGATTGACTTAGCATGCGTTTTACTGTGGTCAACCGTATTATACTTGTTTAAAAATGGTTAAAAGTTATAAAATTGTCGTAAGTCTGAGCTTTTACAGTTGAATCTTCAATAATAAAGTTAAAAAAAAGGCTTTCAAGTCTTATATTTAGTTTATGTCCTTAAATAAAATTTTGTTTATTTCGCAAGTTTTATATATTATTTGAAGTAATTCACAATTCAAAATGACATTCAAATGTACTTCTCTTTTTAAATTTGAAAAAAAAAAATTGGGTGAAAATATACACATGTTTGCACTTTTTAGGGCCAAATACGAATAACACTATTTGGATTAGTTATTAAAACATAAAACTCTTCAGTAACACACAAAGAGTTTTCATCAAAATTGAGGTCTTATTGTGCTTGTTATAATGTGTCTTCTGATGAGAGAAAGAAAGAAAAAAATATTCTATCGTGAAGAAGTTGTTTGTAGTATTCTAGTACTTGAAAATACTGGAAAGAAATACTGGCTACAACATATTGCTTTTATTGTAAATTACGCATGCTATCTTATTTTCACACATTATGCCGTTGCTATATTTATTGTAGATTACGTATGCTATCTTATTTTCACACATTATTCCGTTGCTATAAGTGTTAGACTGTTTTAAAGGCTTCATCGATATTATCATTAAATGAGCCCCACCCATGTGGGCTTAGAATACATACCTCTCCGCTAGGCGGCAGTAGAGTCACACATACCCTCCATCTTATGCTACCGAGGGGTATGAGAGAGTAAAGCGTGTGAGCGTGGTTTCGTTATCAGTTAACGTAGGTTCGTCTTGTTTCGCAGTAGGAATCGTGATGAACTGTGAGTTGTCACGATTGTTCAGAAACTAGGGGACGGACCTCTTCCACCGGTAGCGTTCAGAGGAAGTCTTCAGAGTTACCTCTAAAGTTTATAGTAAGCAGGTAAGTCTCACAATAACTCGAATAAGCTCGATAACGAATGATTTAGGTAATTATTGATAATATTAAACTAAAGTAATATATTTTGTAACTCACTGAACATACGGTCGGTTGTTGTAATTTAACTCTTATTCAGTTATTGTTAGATATCTAAAACACGGCAAATTGATGTTTTTGTAGAGTCTATTACACATTGAGCAGTCAGAATTACCAATAATATATATATATATATGTTAACCTGAAAACAATGTTGAAAGACAACCGTTCTTCAGAAATTAATGTATATCTCACAGTTACATAAGTTAGTGTGACTGTGAGAGATACTAATATTAGTAATAATTAAAGCTGATCTTCTGGGCTTCTAGCAGTAGTATTACACGAAATATCTCATTTTTTATATTATCTATAGTCAGTTATTTTAAAGTACAACTGAAAAAAAAATCGGATTTTTTTCTTACTATCAAAAATACCTTTAAAATTAATTAACTCGTAAGGTAATTTTGGGAGTTTGTATTAGTGTTATCATTTATTCTAATGTTAATAATAAATATTCAAAAGGAACTTTTATATCATCAGCACTTTTTATTGTAGTACTTCACGGTTCAAAAATAAAATAACTTTTTAGACATAATATATAATCATTCTTCTTATTTTAACTCAGAATATCGTTATATTTTTACTTTAAATTTGAAACTATAAAAAGTAATGCAGTAATTTACCTTTTTGAAAGGAAACTTGTTTGTCTATCAAGATCACAAATGAGCCTTAAAGAATCATAAGGCATCCTATCCATATTGTATAGCTACTAATTTTAAATTCAATAAATTCCATAAACAATTTGCTCAGTCCTTTAAATATTGGAAAAAATCAAGTTCCTTTTTTCAACAAAATAATGTGAAGTGATTAATAAAGATGCTTTACTATTTTTCTATTAATAGATTGAAAAAATGAGTAATACAAAATTGTTGAAAGAACAAAAACTAATTTTTACTTAATTATAAGTACCAAATGATAGAAAAAAGTCATCAATGAGGTATGTATGAAAATCAAACCTAGGAATAGGTTATATTTATATGCATTTTTATTAACTTAGTTATTGAAGATAAGTTAGAAAGTAAAAGATAAGAGAAAGTCATGCATTCTACCGTGATAATTTAAAACCTTTAACACTGAAAAATAAGCCAGAAAGTACCCTATTATATTATTATATTAATCTAACAAAATCTCAAGTAACTGCATACCATCAACACATACACACACACTCACACACATCATTAGATAAATTATTCCAAAATTTAGAAGTTCTGAGAACTAATTATCCAAGAAACAAGTTTAGGTTTATGTCTTCAAGACTTATTACCTCTAATATCCAACCCATCATTATCAGTCCCAAAGTTAAAAAAGATTTTCTTTGTATTTCATTTACTAGAACTTCAATCTTTAATGATTCAAATGAAAAATTTCCCCTTTTTATACTTAACTGTTATTATTCAAATATCAGATCTGACAAGATTTATCCTAACACTTTGAGAAAACTTAGCAGAGACTTAAAGGGGGCTTTAACTTGAGATTTTAAAAGTACCTGAACACAGTGGAAATTCCTGATAATTGAATGATTGACAGTTTGATCTATATGTTAAAAAATAAGGGGTCAAGAGAGGATCCAGAAAACTATAAATCTATTAGTTTGACTTTTGTTGTTAGAATTTATTGTCAGAAGCTATTTGGGAAGATGGCATTTAATCAATTCTCAACACTTTTTTTTTTACAATTTTCTTTCTTTATCAGCTTGTTACTGTGTTGTTTTTTTTATAGGGTTTTTGCTTTTTCAGAAATGGCACTCCAGAAATTGTATATCATGACTTTCCAAAAGTCTTTGATAAAGTACAAGACTGAAGAATAATATATTGGATGCTATGGGATTGGTGGGGAAGTCAAGAAGTTGATAAAAAGTTGACTTAATTATAGAAAGCAAAAAGTGGGCATTTAATTCTCTGAATAGGAGAATGTGATTCTGGGGTCTCTGAATAGTCTGTTATGGAACTTCTATAGTAATTATTTATTTCAATCATTTGGGTACCTTCTTAGACAGTAGTGTTTTCATATTTTCTGATTACACACTAAGATGCTAATAATGGCTGATTTGTTTGAAAATGTTTTTTTCTCATTCAATGGGATCTTAAAAATTTTAGCAACTGGACAAGGACATAGAAAATGAATTGTACTATATGTCAAAGAGTGGAGTAATGCATTTAAGGTATAAAAAATTTGGAGAGAACTTGTTATGTGAAAAGGTCATTGGTGTTATGAAAAAAGGTTTTAGTGGAATTGTTGATGACAAAAACATAAAATCTTAAACAGAGTGTTTGGCAATAAGAATTTTTTGGTTGTTTTTTATATGAATTTTGAACTTAAGGACAAGAACTTTTTGTAACCTTTTATAAAACTGGTGTGGCATCATTTGGAATACTGTGTTCTCAGTTTTGGTCTCTTTACTACAAAAACAAATATAAACAAAAAAAAAAGGGTGCAGAGAGAGGCTGCTAAAAGTGGTACCTAGTTTCAATAATTTAAGATTAAAGCTTTGTACTTATTTCTTTCTGGAGTATAGAATAATTTGAAGGAATTTAATTCAGGTATTTAAAGTTTTTATTAATTTGGATAGTTTAACTGAAGGTTGTTTTTTACTGGTGAAATGTAAAGATTATATAAACTTCAATCTTAGGAGTAATAAGTTTGTAGCATTGGAAGCTTAGATGCAGACATGTTCTTAAACAAATTATTTTTATTGGTTAGTGTTATAAGCATGCAGAATGGTTTGCCTGATGATATAGTTTCATTATTATTATAAAAGTTAATATCATATCATATATACACATGCACACCTTTTTGAAAGGATGCTTTTGTCCATT
Organism: Limulus polyphemus; assembly: GCF_000517525.1. NCBI lineage: Eukaryota > Metazoa > Arthropoda > Merostomata > Xiphosura > Limulidae > Limulus > Limulus polyphemus. The sequence goes on along the minus strand of NW_013665820.1, from coordinate 291,239 downwards.
GAGGTCCCAAATGTACCTTAAAGTTATTAATATTCTCACATGAATCATAAAGCCATCCTGTCAATAGTACGTAGCTGTTATTGTAATAAAGACAGAAATTTTAGTTTCCTTTTTATTTTCACAGAGAAGAAAATTATTAGACACTATGATCATTTCTAGAAAAAGTGGGATATATCTTTTATTAATATAGAAAATAGTATTTTGTATGGTTTTATAGGCTGTATGTATAACTTGTGTCAAATTGTGGTCCTTTAAAGAAGAATGTAATTTGTGTTGATTAGCAGGATATATCAGAAAATAGGGTGAACAAGTATGAACTGGTTAAGGAAGGAGGAGAGTGGCTTCAGAATGTTTTAAAGGTTAAGAATACTAATAGTCAAAAGTTCTGTGATAAGGTCATGTTAAAAGTCTCTTCTTACTTTCACAAGGAGTAAAATAATATTTGATGAACATTAGAAAAAATTGGGCAATAGAAATGTATTGTTTTAATTAAGTAACTTTTTCAGTTTTATAGAAATTTGTCTAGAACTGGTACTTAAGTTAATTTTATTTCTCAATTATGTGCAAAGTTTATCAAAAATTCATTATTTACAAGTGAATTGGATTTATTCATTTAAAAATATTAGTTACTTTTGCTTTGAGTACAATTGCACAAGTGCATTTTTGTTATTGAAGCTTTTTTTCTTCTAACTAATTTTGGCTCGGTGGTTGGTAATGTGAATTTTCAGTTTTTTAATTCTTTCAAATATTTTGTGCAATTTTTTAAGGGAAATATTGATCACTTACTATCACATTTTTTTAATTTGGGGTCGTGTATATAACAGGTTCAGTTTACGTTTTTTTTTTTTAGTTATCCGAGTAGAAATTTAGGTAGTTTTATCCATTTTGTTCAGTAATAAATGCAATTTTCTCCAACAAGTTTCACAAAAACTTTGTCATGTGGTGCAACAAAGAGAGAAGCTACTTAAGTGTGTTAATTTAAGTGATTACAGTTTATTTAAGATGTGGACTTTTCTCTTAAAATAGTTATTAGTCTGTAATTAACCAGACTATACACTAAAAGGACACTGATTGGCTAGCTATTAAATTGGTGAAATAATGAATAAAGCCAGTTAGCTACAATTTAAATTCTTTTTCTCATTATAAGACATTTATCATAATTTTTTACTAGGTTAGAACCACGAATTTAGCTAATGCTGAAATTATACTACACAAAAAATATATGTAAAGCTGAAATGTAGCTAATTAATTTTGAAATCTTTCATACTACATACTTAAAATAAACATATGAAAAGTTCAAAGCTTTGCTGTGTGGGAAATATTTGAGGTCAACATATAGCACATCAAGTTGTATTAGTGAGTAGTTTTAATATGAATTCAACGTCTGATACTTCTTACATGAGTCTTTCTTGAGGTTGTAAAATATATCGTATTAAAGATTCTCTGCTTTGTAAATTTGATGCTATTCATATTTATAATACAGGTATAAGTGATCTACTCAGATTTGTTCTGTTATTGATTGTATCTAATTATGTGGGCTTTCATTATGTTGAACTATTTATGTGAATTAGCTGGTGAATATGTTTTTAAACTATAGAATGTTGTTACATAGATTTAGGTCAATTGCCAGATAAAATTATATTTTATTCCTTCTTTTGTAACATCTCATTTTGTGGATGAACATAAAAAATACATTTATATCATAGGCTGTGTATTAGTAAAATGAAAAAGAAATTACTAGTAAATTTTCATTTTGTGGATGAAAATTGTCACTTTTTTGTTACAATTTTTTTACATCACTTGTACTCACAGAAACAAGATTTCAGTGTTATGTATGTAATAATATTACTGTAATAAAAAATCCAGAACTTATTTTTTACACAAACTTTTCACAAAATGTGTAGAAGTTTGTTTCGTGTCTTTCAATTCTGTATAGTATTTCAACATATTTCAAGAGCTCCGTCACTTTCTTGAATAATAGACATCTAGTTATCTTCAGAGCTGAGGCTTTTCATTAAAATGTGTCATACTTAATGTAAAAACAAATTAACTTGAATATGACAGAATTTATTTACCAGATTGGCTGGTATAACCTTTAATGCACAGTGCAGGCATAGGGGACCTCAGATAGTAATATAGAGGAGTCAGGTCCAAACCACCCTATGTCACTCCCTAGGGGCCCTAATGATGCATTTCAAGTGCAGTTAACATCAGCCTAAAACTGAAAGCAAGAGAGGTAGACACACGCTCTGGAAAGTGATGTGGGGGTGTATCAGATCTCAATGTCAAACACTTGTGTCACTCTTTGGGGTGTCTTAGAAGTTTGGTAAAATTAAAAAGAATAGCACTAGCAACAAATATGCCCCTCTTCCCCTGAGATGTCAAATGTCACTCCTCAGGTAATGTTAAAGGTGCATGCCAGATTTGGTTGAGCTCAGTCATCAACTGTAGGCTTGAAAGACAGACAAACGGACAACACTTCTTTTTTCTATGTGTATACACAACATTTTAAATACACCTGCTATGTTGTTGTGAGTACTATATCTGTAATGTGTATTGTTCACATTCCACAAATTTTTACTAAAGTTGAGTTTAAACAGTTCAGGGAAACCTCACACTAAGAAACTTTTTAGTGCTTTAAAAAGACTTCATACTTACAAACTGGTTTAGCACTTCAAAGAGACTTCACACTTAGAAACTGGTTTAGGATTTCAGAGAGACTTTACACTTAGAAACTGGTTTAGGATTTCAGAGAGACTTTACACTTAGAAACTGGTTTAGGATTTCAGAGAGACTTTACACTTAGAAACTGGTTTAGGATTTCAGAGAGACTTTACACTTAGAAACTGGTTTAGGATTTCAGAGAGACTTTACACTTAGAAACTGTTTTAGGATTTCAGAGAGACTTTACACTTAGAAACTGTTTTAGGATTTCAG
>NW_013665820.1:275033-287353 GCF_000517525.1 Limulus polyphemus | reverse complement strand
AAACTGGTTTAGGACTTCAAAGAGACTTTACACTTAGAAACTGGTTTAGGGAACTTCGAAGAGACTTTGCACTTAGAAACTGGTTTAGAACTTCAAAGAGACTTTGCACTTAGAAACTGGTTTTTAGTTCTTTAAAGAGACTTCACACTTAGAAACTGGTGGTTTATTTCTTCTAAGAGACTTCACACTTAGAAACTGGTGGTTTATTTCTTCTAAGAGACTTCACACTTAGAAAATGCCTCAAAAAGACTTCATTCTTAGAAACTGGTTTAGTACTTCACAGATACTCACACATAAAATTGGTTTAATCAATTCAGAAAACTACTTTAACATTATAATTGTTATGTACTTTTTCGAATATTTAAGAAAAATATTTGAACAGCAGATTATTACCAGATAGGGGCAAAGACTAAACATATATAGTTTAAAATATTCATGTACTGTAACATGCTTATAATTCACAAGTTTTAAATGTAAGAGCTGCATGAAAAGTGGCTACAATTAAATTCAATCAGAGCTATTTCTTGAATACTTATAAGCATGCCACTACAAAAGGGGGAAAAAAAGTTTGTCATTTATAGATCATTCCTTTCAGTTGGGATTGTGATACTTTGGAGTACTGTTCATGAAATACAAACAACTATACAAACATTGTTGTGTTGACATAGTTAAGTGGATATGTATAATTTTTGTCATTGTGTAGAAATAATCCAAGTAAATTAATACTAAATATCTATGGAGAACCAAATGTTTGCTTTTAAGACCTATACAAAGGCCGTAAGTTTCTTTTTTTAATGTTTGGCTAAAATTAATTAGCTAGTTGAGCAGAAGTTATCTTAAGATTAAGAACATGTGAATGTTGTAGTTTGAAAGCTGTTAACTTGCATCAGTTTTAGTAAAGTTAAAATGTAACAATGAGGAGGAAATCACATTCTTGATAGTAAATTATACGTGTTCATTGTTAAGTTAAAGTTCAGGATGTGTTCAATATCTGTAGTGTATTGTGCATTTTTTAACACCTTTGTCTGATTAGTATGAACACCAAAATGTATATTAGTTTCACAATGAGGCAATAGAAAATGACAAAGTTTATTCACTTTGTTGTGTTATGTTTTGTTCTTTCTTTTTAAAATAGTTGTATAATTGTGATGAACTTTCTGATGAATAGTAGGATCGTGTGGATATGTCTTCTGTAATTGTTGATTTTGTTCCTGTTAATGTTATGTTTGTTGGTCCTGAAAATAAAAAAGTTAGTTTCCAGCTGATTTAGATGTTTGAAGGTAATACCTATTTGTACATGTCGACTATTAGTTTCAATACAGAGAGATGGTGGGAAAAAAATCATCAAACGTTGGAGTTGGAAATATAAAGTTCATACATGCCTTTCACTACATAGATAGATGTATGTTAGGTTGAAACTAGGGGTATCATCACGTAAGGACATTAAGTGTATGATTAACCATCCCCATAATTGTAATTAATTCCAGCTTCTCATCTGAAATGAATGATTAAAGTGCTTAATGCTTGCTTACATTAAATTGTTCCCTAGTGTATGGAGGGAAGTTATCTTTGTCAATAGTTTATCAACTCGCTAGTGAATCCTGAAAACAAAATTATCGTTAACTTTCTTTGATAATTTAGTTAAATTCGTGTGTTTGTGTAACAGCACAGAATTTCGTTGTAAATTGTTAAAACGAATCTCTTGACTATTCATGAAAATAAATTAACGAGTTACTTTGGTAAAATTCTATTCGTCATATTTAAAGAAGCAGTTATAGATATCTCTCTCAGGTTGTGAATCGTGAATATCTTGTAACAGGGATTCTCAACCTTTTTTTATTAATCATGCCCCACCGTAAATTTTCTTGATACTTGCGCTCTCGCCCCCCCCTAAAATACAAATTTGCTCCTGATTGGTCCTTTACTTGAAAGCGCGTGTAATGATATATTTTTTCAAACTTATTATTTTTGTAATTCATTACAGCATCATTCAAACGTTCGCCCCCACCTAGAAGGTTTGACGCATCCCCCCCTCCCAGGGGCGTACCCCACCGGTTGAGAACTGATGTGTTTTAAAACAGTACATGACATGCCCCCAAATATCTTGATTTTTTGTACGAATATCGATATTACAGAACTGCAATTTTTTTTTTTACCTGTCTTGTTTTTTGTGAGCTTGTATACAGTCGTGTGTTCATACTATGTCGGTTTGCTAAATATTGTTGGCACATTTGGGAAGTGTGTTTGGGGGCCACAGTGAAACTTCACGTCGGGGGTGGTCTGTCTTTATTCAGCTGTCTTTCACGTTTGGCCGTCACAGCAGCCAGGGCATGTTACATAAAACAACAGACTACTTTAAGTAAACATTACATTACTTGTGTTGCTGCTGGCTGACTTGTTTATATGTAGTTACTTGCTTTGGACGAACATACATTTTTACTGGCACATGTCAGAAAGGGCCTTGTGGACACTGTTACTGTCATCTTTTGACCAGAGATATTAAAAAAAATTAGAACATTTACATGCTTTACTTTAGATTACTGGTTTAACATTTTCTGTTGTTATTCTATTTTTTATTGTTCGTGTCATACTGTTTTTTATTTCATTGGGGAGCATTTTCATTATTTATAATCAAGTTAGTAATTAACGAAAGTCCGGTTATCAGAATTCACGTGACGTCTGTTCTGTCCTAGTTATTCTATACGGTTTCAAGATTAAATCTGGTATCGCACTCAGGTCCAGAGCCGTGTCAGCCTAAGCTAACGCGATAAATAAACCACCTTCCAGGATATACAATAAGAAATTAGTTCTACCTTCTTTAGATTTAGAACGACATTAAGGCAGTTAGTTTAAAGAGACTGCCCTTAGTTTACAGTTGCATTGTTGTTCATAAGAGGGTGTCGGTTTCTAGGCAACTGTAAAGTTACGTTTGCTGTCACATAGAATGATATGGCAGAGGAAGTATTTTTTCCCATGAAGTCTGGAGAACTTAAGCTCGCTTCAAATCCCCCTTTCCTCAGGTGTTCTTTACAGCGACTGGAGTTTATTAGGTTACCGTGAATCCTCGGAGGCTGCTTAAGTAAGAATTATTCACGTCGTTTACACAGAAAATATCGGGCGTTAGACACCTACATTTCTCTTTTGTAAATATCTTCAAAGGGCTAGTTTATTGCCTCCGACAGACAGCTTACATTATTCAAGACGTGTGCGCATGTCTGGTTAAACTACGTGCATATATTATATAGTAAGAAGTTGTATATTAGTGAAAATTTAATCGCTAGGTTTAATGTATGAAGAATTCAAGAAATAAAATTATATACTAGCAGAATGGTGGCTTTAACGATTGATTTTTGTCACATTTTCTCTGCAGTCTTCATCTCATGAATTAATAAAATTATTGATCGAAGTAACTCCCGTTTCGTTTTCTGACGAGCCACTCGCATAAAAGCATTGTTTATACTTTGTGCCTTTTTTATAGTACGCAGTCGAAAAACAGTTGTATGTAACTATGTACAGAAGATTAATCGAACTTAATTTGAGGAGTTGTATATGCTAATACAGTGATGGGTCGCTGCAGATGCGAGCCATGACGCCACAGGCGACATGTTTAAATTAATACCTCTATTCTTGGATCAAAGCCTGCACCCTACGATTCGACAACGCAATAACGTCACGGTAAAGACTTATGACTGAAGGAAAAAGTCACAGCTTTTTTTAAAAAAAGAAATACACACACAGATTGTCAAAGGACACAAAGATTTCAGATGAGAAAGCGGAAAAACTCAGCAAAAAGAGTTTAGGACAGTAACGGGCTCATAAACTACACACCAAGCCAATCCGAGTTTATGCCTTTATCTGCAAGTTGAAGACCATAATTGCAAAAAAAAAGGATCCTCCAACACACAAAAAAACCATTGTCATGAATCTGGGTATATCTCATAGTACGTTTAATAAAATAATAAACAATGATTTGAAGTTGAGGAAGTCTCACAACCAAAAGTTCGAAAGCTTCCAAACACACCTTGAAATCATTGGCTCTTTTGGTGTTAGAGATGATCAGAGTAACTGGAATTGCAACATACCTGTTAAGTTTTCTACTGTTCCTATGGGTTTTTGCTTATTTGGTTTGCTTGGAAGCCGACGTCCACGTGAAAACTTGAGATCGATCACGCCGTCCTTCGCAGAGGCTTGTTACAATGGAAATTACAGTGTTAGGCAATAGTGCGTAATTATGCCTGTAAGACTGAGCACGACACCAGGAATATTGTTTTTATAAAGTGGAATTAACCTCGTTATCTATGTTGTGCTGTATCCCAATCTTGTAATACGCACACGTGTATTAAAAAAAGCATATTTTTACTTTTGTTTGCAAATATTAAAATATTAGTCACGGATGGGATTTGGGACCAAAATGTGTGGTAGTTTGCCTTAATTATTGTGAATGTTGTTTGTACATATTATATCCCACAGAAAAACGTGAGGGCAACTGCTCCCCCCCCCCCACCTGCCCAATCCCGCCTATAACTGTTGTGATGATCTAAAATTTGTAGTTGCAATGGATCGTGAATGTTGTGATTTTGAGAGTTTTGGAATAAGTAAAAAAAAAATTTAATTCTTAATATATACTTTTATTTGAATCTGTAGTTGTGTCCTCACTTAACACACGAAATGTATTTAGAGAATATCTTGTATTAGACATTGATTTTCACAGTCTGGAACTTTTTGCATAATAAATAGTGATTAAACTTCAGAATAACAAATTTGTTTATATACTGTTCATTATCGGTAGTGTTGGCATAATACGTCATATTGAATATTTTTGTTTTTCCTGTTACAACATTCATTGTAAGGAAATGCACGAAACGATTTAAGTGAAACCACTAATTTTCTATGTAAAATACACATGAAATTCAGGCAATAATTGACGAGATTATGATAGCATTCATATTTTTGTCTGATTCGTATGTTATTAGTAACCGCGGAAACAACAGTCATGAACAGTGCACAAGCTATTTTCAAAAAGTAGTTAAAACTTATGGGGATGAGCCCTATCGGTGATTTTAGTTTTATCATGTTGGTAAGCCAGTTCTTTTAATAATAAGCAGGTTAATCCAAGAAAATAATAATTAATAACATATAATTAAATGATGTTACAATAAATAAGTAAATAATATGGTGTTATAAGTCTTTACCCTAATTCTGATTTGCAACGACTTAATTACAATTGATGAAAATTACACTTCAACAACTTAATCCAGTTCATATCTAAACAGTTGTTCTTGTTCAAGCAATTTGATAATATAAATAGCGTCTCAACCACTACTATGTCGTATCCCAGCAGGCCTCAAGAGCCCTAATATTGTGTGAAAGGCTTCGTCGGCAGTGGATTTATCAAATAAAGCCTTGTCAAACATACACCTTTTTACTAAGAAGCTTTATTAATAACACCAAAAGAGAGAATTTCCAGCTTGAAGTAAAAGTATGCAAGTTATATCTTCATCATAGCGAGTGTCACATTCTAGTATATCTAGAAAGTGGCCTTAAAATAGTCTTCTAGTTTTACTCGTTCTATGGCAACATCGTACAAAGTAGTTTTTTTATGAACGTTTAGTGACAGAACTGTTATAAATGTTCATTTAATACAGCTACAGCAGGTGCTTGCTTTTTGTGACAGAAAATTTAGAAGATATACTTCGCACTATGCGATATATATTGTGGTGCTATGAGCTACATTTAAAATAATTTACGACAACGTGTATGTAGTAGTTGGTATTACTCCTGTCTAATATAATGTTATAATAAATAACAAAACGGGAGGGTTGGGAAAGTGATTACTTTTGTTGTGGAATTGTTTAGATGAGATGAAGAAATCTGTTCTGTTTTAAGCTGTACCATTCGAACTAGTCTACATAAGATACTTAACTGAGAATTAGTTCGCGCGTTTCTTTAACGATAAAAAATATTATTGTCCCTCTTTCGACAATACCAACTTCAACTTTCGGCAGTTTGTTATCTCTAGCTTATTTTGTTGATTTAATGTAGCGCGCTCGGACTTCTTTATTTTAAAACGTACTGACTTCAATTTATATTCAACAGGAAACACACAGCATTTATGTAACTTCTTTGAATACACACACACCATTGTTTACGATTTTAATTAATCTTTCGCTTATGTTATCTCGAACACTTTGAATTTTATCGATTTTATCAAACTGGATAACTTCTTGTTGTCATAACACACATTAACTTGTTTGCTTCGATATATTTAGACTTGATGATTTTAAATAACATACTGATTTTTTGTTGAGTTATTTAATGCTGATTTTGTTAATTTTTACCTAAACAAGTGCCTTTTATTCTAACAGCTAAGGGAGTACTAAATGCATTATATGATCACTTATCACACTTATCCTATCCCATTTATTCCCAGGCCGACCCTGCCGTTCTTAACTTTGAACTTAAAACCAATCAATACGTAACTTGCACGTTGATACTTTCTCGGCACTTATACATCTTCTTTCTCGTTGATCTCAGTTTAAGGAAGGTCCTTCGAGAGTGGGAGGTGTGATGAATGGCCCATAGGTGGTCAATGGGAAGTATCTCTTTCTTTTCTCCACACTGCAACCCTATGGGATTTGCTCGGACCTAGAGCATTGATATCATGGGTTGAACTGCAGGAAGACTGATCATAAGCTAGCTTGACCCCATCGATATCTACAGTTCAGTTTTAGTCCCCTTGGAGGATCAGATGTAGGGAGATGCTTGTGAAGTGGGTTACTTTAGAAACTTCAGACGTAGCCCAGTGCTGGCTTCGGTCAGATCTCTCATGCCCGATGTATCATTCAGCATTCATGGGCTCTCTCCCATGGTGAAAGCAAAGTCAGCTCAGAAGGTCTTAAGCACCGAAATATAGATCCTAACCTGTTCTACAAGGACAGGAAGTCACAAAGGTGTAATTCACACTTGTGCTAATATGTAACAGCATTTTAATTGAACACATTCATTAAGCATTAGTGTTGGAACTGTATGATGTGCACTGCTCAGGGGAAAAAAATAATCTAGGCAGAGTAAACTCTAGAAAAAATTGTTAGTTCTCCACTAAAGAAACTATCAAGCAGATACTTTCCAAGTTTGTAAGTTCCAGTAATTAGACTGGAATAAACACACTTGCTATATCCAATGATGGCAATCTGTGAAACGAAACAGAGTTCAATTTGTGTTTGTTAAACATGCTCATGTTTGGTAAATAAATATTGCTCTCTGTAGGTGTGATGTATGGTCTTCCCCCAATAGCAAGTGTCACAATATCCACAGGAAAACGTGGAGTGGTTGCATACTGCATTTATCGAGTTTGTATGTCAGCAGTTGGAAAATGCTGCTATATAGCAGAAGAGATGCTACGGTAAAACAGTCAAAAAGCATTGATTCCAGCGTGGAGAATGGGTCTGGCTTTGGTACCTGCCAACGGAATGGAAGTCACTCGGCTTCGGTTGAATGGGTCTATACCTAGTACTCTAATAATAGGGTCTGTTGAAATACGAGATGCAGCTGTCATATGGTGTTTGTAAGTTGATGAGGAGGAGGAAGGAGGTGTTCATGATGAGTCAGGTGAGGGTTTGGATGAAAGATAGCTTTTAAAGTTTGTCAGTCCTAGTTGAACAGACTAGAATGAACATTTGCCATACGATGATATATGAGCATGTTACTCTTGCAACATGGTGATCCAATGTGCTACCATCTCTTCTAGGTTCTTAATGTTCATGAGCCATTTTAGTGACGCACGGTTCACCCTGTAGGTAATGTCATAAGTATGTAATGCAGAACAAACCTAAAAGTAGTTCTTTCTTTGCCATACAGTATATACGTTCAGGAACTGTGAGTATATGGCTCACGCTATTATATGATCTATTCCATCCTGCAACTGCAAAAGCATTGCTTGGATTATATTGCTGCTGGCGTCGGTATCCAACATGAACTCACAAGCGTGCTCTAGATAACCCGTGAGTTTTTACTAAAGCACACCCCAAGAATATAAATGCTTACTCACGTTCTAAGTACACCTAAATGCATATTCGTTTTAGTGAAAGTATAAACTGTGATATCTATTTTATAGAAATGTTCCACGAATCATTTGCAATATGAAATGGAACGCAGAAAATTTTTTACTTCTCATCGTGCCATATGTTGAGGCCAGTCTTAAACTGTTGATATCTTCAGGTGGTTACCAAGTTCTCAACAGACCAATGAGAAGACAGGGACAGTCTATGTTATCAGCAACTAGAACGGCAACAAACCGTTAATAACGTTAATAACGGAATTCTTGTTGAAATAATACAGAATTGTGTGATAAACCAAATCTAAAATTATTGATAGGTACAGTTATTGATAAAAACATACTAAAATGTTATTCTTTTGATGAATCAATATTATTTTGCAAATCAAATTTAAACTGTGTCAGTTGTATTACCTGATGAAAAGTAAAACTATGCCGTCTCTAACATACAGGCGTCATAAACATTCGAGTAGTAGGAACATCGTATTCAGGTGCAGAGTTTAAAATATACAAATCAAATAATGCAGGGAAATAATATTAATTGGTAACCTTTAATACAAATGGTGAATTCACTTTCAGCTGGACGACTTCAGTGTGATATTTGATTAGTCGGGCTGCTAGAGCTGGGTGCATCTTCGCAAGTCAAATATTTGAACAAGAACCATAATATGTCAAGTCAAAACGAAAGCTACTAGTTCGATATCGTACAATTCTCCTTGTTCATTTAAGGAAGTTTAACCGCCGTACTATTGTTCAGTTTGGGTATGATGTACACAATCTAGAGGAGCAATGACACAGAAGCATGACCAAGCGAGTATAAGTTTTTTTTGAAACCGTCATTGTTGTACGTATTCCTATCCCGAGTCGAGGATTGTGACAAATTTATGATTACCTTGCATCCTGTTCGTAAGAACGTCAACTGAGTACACACAAAAATAAAAACTTACCTAAATATACCTGACTGAAGATTTACCCTTCTCTTTGTATGAAAGGGGAAAATATAGCAGATTTTCAACTAAGACAAACTCATCATTACTTAAAAAACAAGTTTTCCATTGAAATGTGGATAAGACTGTTATAGAAAAGAACCTGTATTGATTATGATAGCTGAAAAATCTCTTTGAAATCTTAGATTTGCACTTAAAAGCACGGAATATTCGAGGGTATAGGTCGTTTGAGCCGTGATACTGATATAATTTGAACTAAAAGGTTCTGTTCATCGTTGTGAAAGAACGTATGAAGTACGCGGTAAACGAAGTTCTTGTAAGATTTCTAGTTCTGTTCATTATTGTGGTAGAGTGCATGAAGTACACGGTAAAACGAAGTTCTTGTAAGTTTATTAATTCTGTTATTGTTGTGGAAGAGTGTGTGAAGTGCACAGTAAAACAAAGTTCTTGTAGGTTCTACCTACGTCCTCTAGGTATGACGTTATGAACACAAGTTCCTGGACACACAACAGCCATATAACTAAGTATACAAGGGTTTCGTACAAAACACGAACTATTGTTTGCAATTGAATTTTCTTTCTTTTTTTTTCTGATTTGTACTGTACATATCAACATTCATGTTTTCTTTCTATATGAACAAGTTAGTTTTTTTTCTGACTTTATCTGGTACTTTCATGCTTTCTTGGAAATTATCATGTGTCCCTGAATCTTTTGATACGTTTTGGATTTCGAAATTAGGAGAAAATTTAAATAAAAGGAAGGAAAGAAATAAACGATCGACATCAAACAATAGCATCAAGACCTTGAACTTTTCAGGAAATATCCTACTTTGTGGTTTAATAAAATATCCAACAGTCATATTGAAAGTACTGCTATCAACAGTATTAGCTGTGTCCCCGATTTCTTTTCTTGCTTAAAGATTACCTATTATTCTCTACCACGATAACAATAATAACAACAAACGTGTTTCCGTCTTGTATGATAGCAGAGTCTGTCATTCGGGTATAAATACATGAATAAATAGATTGATAATTTTGTGTGTATCGCATCTACATTTATGTGTGAACCAGCTTATGGCAGATGACTTGCATGAACATTGACAAGTGTTTGGAAATGGGGTTTTCAAGTTTAGTAATAACAAAAGACTTCCACGTCCATCATTCTTTCAGACGTTAAAGCTTCGAAACATCGTGTGATTGAATCTCGACCGTCGAACTGTTTGTTTTTACCACATGATCAAGAAGGTGCCATTGTGTCTGGATCTTAGCACGTACTTAGAAGTACATGTCTGCTGTCTTTCTGGTTGTATTGATGAATAAATAGATAGACCAAGTGCTCACTTGTGCGATGCCTCAGACAAAGAGACAATTAAGCTTTTTACTTATTGATCAACATTATAGTGTAAACGCGACTGTATCCATGCATTTTGACGTCATTTGTCATGAAGCCTGATTTCGATATTTAAATGATAAAGGATACACATGTGGAAAACAGATTTAATTCAGTTGTTATATTTCAAAAAGAGACATGGCTAATGAATTAGAAAGTTGATGCTCTCTACTGTTAGTTATCCATGCTATGTGGAAATGGCCTTTAGACACACGGTCTCATGTAACAGTGTACAAGACTACTGCAAATCGATTACGTATCATTTTACTCGCCATGCCTTTGTTCTTTGTATTTATTGCCTGTGCTCAGTTTTGTTAAGGTTATTAGTTTTACTTTAAAAATATTCAGTTAATGAAGTATCGTGGAGTATGAGATGCTATAGTGTATAATTAATATAGAAAAGTAAAATGTATGAAGGAAAGAGCTAAGATATTATATTATGCGTGAATTTAATACAGGGAAGCTTAAAATCGACATTAAGACAATTTTCCAAAAACCTGATTTTAAGATGATAAAAAAAATAACAACATTGTTTCTCAGTAAACTTGTAGTTTTAACAGAACCCACGTGAGAAAACAAGTAGTGTATGTGGAATCACTAACAAAACCTATTAAACATTTTCTTCTTTTCATCCTGGTTCATTTAAACAACTTCCATATATTTTTATACTATTAGGTTTGAGATTAGTAACCAGAAGCTCTATCTCTCGATGAAATTAGATTCGATTTCTAATGCAGAGTTTTGAATTACACGAAAAAGCAATTAAAACCAGTTCAGACATTGGTCTCTGCTACTAGCTGTGATTATGAACGATGCTTCTATTTTTTATTTTATAAGTTCATTGTCATCCTAAATTTAAACTCGATAGTCACATTTGCTGGCTGAGCTAGGAGTCAGCATGATCATATTTTCATTAAAAATTTGGAAGAAATGGAAGCTAAGGTTGATCTAATTTAGAATTATTACATTTTCAGATAATCCTAAAAGCGAATATTTTGTTTATGATAATTTGACGCAGTCGTGCTTTTTTTAATTCTAAGATGTTTGTGTAGAGTTATGAAATTTGAAGTAATCATTTGCATTTTCCAAACTTTTGAGGAAAATATTTTAAATTTAAGTACGAAAGATTTTTGTATATAACGTTTATTGGCCAGGTGGTTAGGGCGCTCGACTCGCAATCTGAGGGTCGTGGGTTCGAATCCCGTCCCACCAAAGATGTACGCCCTTCCAGCCATGAGGATGTTATAAAGTGACGATAAATTCCACTATTCGTTGGTAAAAGAGTAGCCGAAGAGTTGGCAGTGGGTGGTGTTGACTAGCTGCCTTCCCTCTAGTCTTACACTGCTAAATTAGGGACGGCTAGTGCAGATAGACCTCGTGTAGCTTTACGCGAAATTCTAAACAAACAAACAAATAACGTTTAACCAAGCCGTTTGCAATCGCATGGCAGTGGGTGTTTGTCGCGTTTTAAAGAAGGGCTAAAAATGTCACTACGTTTTACTCGAATATAATTTTGAGTGTTGATTTTTTTTAAATACTGTTTATTGAAGAATAGTAGAAATTCATAATGTAAAACATTATTGAGCAGCAGATAATTCACAGTATTCTGAGGTGAGTCACCGTTTAATTGTTGTTTTTCATTTCACAGTTTTGTACCTACCATATGAGAAAAAGCCATATCTTCATTCACTATAGTTATTTAATATTATTTCAGTTCACATGCAAAATAAAGGATAAGATTCAACTTTCAGCAATCAGTAGAAGAAGCGATTATCTTTTGGTACACATTGCACAGAATTATTAATAAGTTCATGATACAAATAAAGCACCTTTTCTCCATCGAAATAGTTAAATACATGGCCAGGTGGATAAGGCGCTCGACTCGCAATCTGAGGGTCGCCGGTTCGAATCCCCGTCCCACCAAAATGCTC
>NW_013665820.1:249519-274078 GCF_000517525.1 Limulus polyphemus | reverse complement strand
CTAAATTAGGGACGGCTAGCGCAGATAGCCCTCGTGTAGCTTTGCGCGAAATTCAAAAACAAACAAACAAAGTTAGAGTGCGCTATTGTTGTTAAATTTAGAATTTAGACATTTTGTTTCTTAACTTACATGGTCTGTATAATATCGTAAACAGATACTCAAGTTGTTTTATAGATGAATGCAGAAATTGTCTCCGTATTCCCTCCACATATATACTCCGTATATACTGAAGGCGTTAAAAACTACTAGGTTTTGTTATTATATTTTTATCCTGAAATTCCTACTTGCATGTACAAACTTTTATAGGAATAAAGTTAATAGAAAGTAGTTTATAATTCGATGAGGTAGGAATTATTTCTGCGTTGTAAGTATTTTTGACATGATCGAACAATTTATTTTATGGCAATTTTCAGTTCTTTTGTTTTGAAGCAGGGAGAACTGATACGTTCAGTTGTTCTGTATTCTATTGTTAACCTTTGTTCTTTAAGTTGCTAAAATTACCTTTCTATTAATGGATTTTACTTACATTTAAAAAGTGAGGTCTAGATATCAAATCAGAAATACGTTGCTAAAATTCTGAATATAGTTACGAAAACCTTTTAACTCCTACCCTAAAGAACAAATGTGGGTGGATGATATTTGAAATATGTTGCTAAAATTCTGACTATAGTTACGAAAACCTTTTAACTCCTACCCTAAAGAACAAATGTGGGTGGATGATATTTGGGCTCGGCATGTAGGATCTAAAGTAATTATCTGATACTAAATAAATATATAAAAAAAAATTATTTTATTATTATATCACAGCGGAACTTTCTCTGTACTAGTTCATTTTAATGAAATATTCTTTTCAGTTTTTTTATATGAAACATCTTCCCATATTTGTATTTAATCAAACTTGATGCAGAATCTGGTTTTCGAGTCATCAGTCTGAATTTGGAATTTCGTACTATTTAAGCTCATTTACTATGACATATTAGGAGGTTTTCTGACATTTCTTGTTGATTATTATACTGTTTTTTGTAGTTCAGATTTCAGAACTAAGTCACGTTATTAGAAATAAGACAAAGTTTTGTTTATGATTCATTTGTTTGGTTTTATTTGTTGTTTTTTAAAGTTCGAACCAGTTTTTTAAATGAATTCCATTAATTTTAATGAGTATATTTGCATATCGTCCATTGCTTCCTTATCAAGAGTATTTCTTATAATATGTTCAATTCCAGTGCATGCCTCAGTTTCAACGGTAATGAAATAAAGAAATAGAGTAATTGTATATCGCCGCGTGGGTATTACCTATAGTCTGTAGGTTGGCACAGGATTTATTGGAAATCATTTACATAATTCAACATTTAAAAAATGTATTAGTTGAGTGTATTACATTTTAAGATACTTTCCATCGGTAACACTCGTGAAAAACGAACACATAACTAAATATCATGGACATATATATAAGAAATAAGCTTGTAATGAATTGTAAACTCAAGTTTGCTTTGTCTGTGTGTCCAGAATGAATGACGTTTGGTATTTGTATGTGTGGTTCTATGTAAGGAATTGAGTGTATATATCTGTTTACACACACACACACACACACACACACACACACACACACAAGCACTCTGGCACTTGATAAATCCGCATCTGTTGACTCAGTACACAAGCAAGTAAACCTACATGTTCGAGAGTATTGTGCTGTGCCTAAACCAAAACCTACACTTGCTCGTGTGTTGTTTGTTGCACAGTGGTGTTGTATTACACGTTTTAAATTTGTGAATGAGCACTCTACTTCTTTTCCTAATCTGATCATAACTATATTTGAGTCTTAGATTAATTATTAAAAGATATCTACGAAGTTTCGGTATCACGCCTCTACTTAAAAACAACAACAACCATAATTAGGTTTCCTTTCGAAAATCACATAAAGTTCACGTTATTCACCCATATAAAGCTATATTGTTGGAGACCCGGATTTAAAAATACCTTAATCATGTAATTCTTTGGTTATTAAAGGATTTACTCTTTGGTGATAGAAAATATTGCTGACGTACATACAGGCTAATCGTGCGGTATTTTTAGAGAAGAAAATATTTTCTTCGGTAAACAGAATGGATTCAATAGATGTAATGAATATACATATTTGCTATTTAGTTCAACTAACTACTAATACTACTTCCAAGGTTAGTACATTTTCTTATATACATATAAACCAAATATTGCTAGAGGAATTATAGTAGCATAGAAATTGGCGGCGCCGTGGAAACGTAAATAGACGAAGCGTGGAGTTATTACTTTAGAAGGTCTGGGTTTACATATTATTAAAGGTGGATGAGAGCGTGAGGGGCTTCACCGTAGAACACTCATTACAGCAGCACGGCTAGTTTATTGACTGAAGTCAGGTTATACAAGCTTTGTCGACTTCTATTGAAGTCTGTAAGTTCAGTTGGCAAAAAATTGGTATTTGTCTCTGAGGAAAATAATTAAATCTGCGGCGGTATCCATGGAAGGGGAATCCTATATATATATATATATATATGTGTGTGTGTGTGTGTCTGTGAGTGTGTGTATATATATTAAAGAAAAAAGAGAAGTCTCTCCTCTCTAGTTTGTGGTTTGAATTATTGTTTAGAGAGGAAATGCGTTCGGCTTTATTCGTTGAAGATTTGTGGAGCTTTGAAGCGTAGCGTGGATACGAACTGATTAGGAGAGGTGAACAAAAGAACATGCCAGTCCAGATAGGAAAATTAATTAGAAAAGTCCTAGGAAATGTAGATATGCATTTCCTATTTACGAACCGCCGTGCGAATCTAATTAAATTTTAATGTTCTTAATTACACGTGTAAAAATGTAGTATTTGGTTTTTGGTGCGGGTTACTAGTAAGAAATTTAGAACTATACTTTAAGCTTGGTTATCCACCATTACGAACCGTTAACGATTACCACTCATGTCTCAATACGCATGTTTTACTTTTCTGAACACGTACATATGTATCGGCGTAATGTATGCGAACAGAGTATTAATTCAGAAATACTTATTTTTGGAATTTGATGTGTCGCTCGTATCTTATTAACCACAGTGTTTATAATTTATTGCCATTGAGACAATAGCATGTAATTTAGTAATTATACACGATATAGTTTGTGTTAAAGCTGTTTTATAATATCGTCTATTAAAGTTACTTTACAAAATAAAAAATATTTATTGCGTGTCAGGCAGCATGAAGTCTTGCCGTAAGTGATAAATCAAAGAAGTTTAAAATGTTTTTAGTAGAGGTTGAACACTGTTTTAAAGACTTGTCAATACGTTTACCAAACAATACCATGTTCACATATTGAAAATGAACTCTGTGGACGTTTGATGCTGAGTGTACAGAGTCAGTCTCACATTTTTTTCAGATGCTAATGTTATTTGATGATGAGCCTAAATATTTGTTGTAGTTTGAGTTCTTAAAACAAAGGTCTCATTAGAAGGTATAAGGAGATTGATTCTTTAGCCCTAATTGCGGAGCAAACGCATCGGCATGCGAAAGGTCTTGAGTTAGATCCCGAAACATGATAAAGTACTTGATTGTCATATACTAACGAAGACTTCAAAATACCTTGTTCAACCTCCAGTGAGAACCTGTGTTCAAGTGAACTTCTGTTTCTTATTTGGAACCGCAACTGAATTTTAATCAGTCATCTAGTGAACAACATAATCCCTGCATTACTTTAAACGGTAAAACGCTATGAAATTGCTTAATATAAAGATGTTAGCGGTACATCATCTTGTTACAGGTTAAACTTCAGACTTGTTGACGTAATAAGATAGATTGTATTTGAAAAATAGGTAAGATTTTTTTTTGTCAACTTTATCGTTCAGATCTTGGGAAATGTGCTTTACAGAAGCTGCTCTTGAAATAGACAAGTACACAGTGCCACTTTCCCAACTGGGGAAGCCATATGACCGATTAATAGGATAAAGTAAGTTATAACTTATAGGATTCCTCGGATGAGTGATGCCTTCCAGTTGGATGACAAGTTGTTTAAATCTCAAATTGCTCTTTCTCTTTTAAACATTGGCTATTAAGTTTAAAGTCAATCTTTAAACACTAACAAATTGTAGTGACAAAATTTGTTTAATGTGTTAATGATTTGTGTATTTTTTTTGTCTATATTACTCGTGATGTCGTTTGAATGTTATACATACATAAAACTTTGAGATGGGTTTTTCACACTAAGTATCGCCATTAGAAACTCGTAACCGTTATCTTCTCCAGAGGATGACAACTTACTACTTTTCCTAGAAGGACAACTATGGATGAATTGATATACATAAGCTGTAACGCTGAAAAGTAAACAGTTACAACCATCAGTAACTTACACAGAAGAATGTTTAAAAGTTGACTTTACAATTTTTATAAAAACAATATTATTCAAAATTATGCAACTATAATTTGTGCCATGAATAGGTCTACGTTAGTGGCATATCTTATTGTTTGTGCCATCAGTAGGTCTACGTTAGTGACATATCTTATTGTTTGTGCCATCAGTAGGTCTACGTTAGTGGCATATCTTATTGTTTGTGCCATCAGTAGGTCTACGTTAGTGGCATATATTTTTGTTTGTGCCATCAGTAGGTATACGTTAGTGGCATATCTTATTGTTTGTGCCATGAATAGGTCTACGTTAGTGGCATATCTTATTGTTTGTGCCATCAGTAGGTCTACGTTAGTGGCACATCTTATTCTTTGTATCAGTTAGTGTATATGGTGATTTCACTTTTTATGTAAGATAGTCATTAAAAATAAAACAAGTAAACGAACTAATGGTTTCTTTCCTAAGCTCTAAGTGTTCTTCAGACGACAAGAATCTTTTGACATGTTACCTACATATCGCAGCTTTTGGCTAAACATGTTATTAGCAAGCACAAGAAAACCTTAGTGGGGGAGGGGTAAGCTTAATGTGAAATTTGCGACAGTAGGATGTAAAAAGACGAACAAAGCGCATATTCAAAGCTGTTAATTTTTATGTATTTTGCTTGTATTTGTTACTTTGACCTTACTATGACTAAATATAAAAAAAAGTTAAATGTTTCAACTCGCCAGCTAAACTTTATTACAAAGCGTAGCCCAGTGGTTAGCGGGCCGGATTTTGAATCCGATGGCTTATGGTTCGCATCTCATTACCCCTAATTCGTGTTCCACAACTTTATGGTTCATGGGTGCATTACGATAATAGCGGTCATATCCGTCTGTTCAGAGTAGCCCAAGAAGTAACTGTGGGTGTGTTGACTAGCTACCTTCCCTGTGGTCTATCAGTTCAAAATCAGGGATGGCTAGCGTAGGTAGCTCTTGTGTAGCTTTGCGCGAATATCTAAACCAATCAAAGCAGCATTTCAAGCTAAAACTAACGATGATTTTTTTCTTTTGTGGATGGCGTGATAAGCCAAATTTGAAAAACCTGTGGCAGAACGAGAATATAATTTCCGTTTGGATGAAGTTTCTTGCTTGTCAGCCACAAGAAGCTATGTATGATAAGTAATAGGAATAACAATAATACCAAAAACAAATAACTCAGGATAATCGTGATTAATGAATTCCACTTGTCCGAAACCCTCCACGGTCTTTTATCGTGTCTTTATACACTATGTATTTGAAGTTATAATTCCAAAGGAAAACGGTTTTGCTCTGGAAGCTTTTGGCAAACTATGAACATTTTTTGTAACTTTTTTTTTCCACCATATGCATTGTTATAATTTAACTTTTATGATTTTATATGTATAAACTTCATTTATTTATTAAAGTTTATATTGAAAGTAATTATGGAAACGCACAAGTTATACACACACACACACACACACACACACACACACACGAGTAACAAACAAATGAGCAATTGCAACTAAATGGTCAATTTATCATTAACACAATGCGTTATTACATAAAATACAATGTCCCCTGGTCAGACAGCGGTAAGTCTATGGAGTTACAACGCTATAATCCGGGATTCGATTTCCCGTAGTGGATATAATGCGGCTTTGCTCTAAAAAGTTACAAAATAAAAGTGAATAAATTGTACAATGCACTAGTGTTTTGTATTTGCTTTAAACAGAGCAGTATACCTTTTTTGTTGTTGTTATCCTTGCTGGTTCGTCAGTTGTTTTGAATGATAGTACAGTTAATTCAAATTAAATAATAATAAATAAATAATCGGTGATCAACTTAAAGGTAAATGATATTGTATTACTTATTCTTACCATACAAATCGGATTTCCAAATGACTTGTATAAAATTGATAATAATTACAATTCACTAACTTGATCTAGTCCACACAGTAACAGTCGTTGTTAATGAAAGTTGATTATATAAATAGCATCTAGATCACAGGTATGTCTGTCGTATATCATCTAGATTGAGGAGCTTTGATTGGACGAAAGGCCTCGTCAGCAATGGATATGGAATATTGTATGTTTGATATATTATAAAATATTATTAATTACTGTCATAAGTTCTTAGAATTAGTTTATCAATGTATGAATGTGAACTATTATTCCAAATGTCTCGTATTAGTCCCCCTTTGACCTTCTCAGTTTTATATAGGCCTTTAAGCTCCTATATAAATCCTTAATAATATTTGTATTGGGACTTTATGGAGGCCAAGCTATAGTTAGAATGTTCCATCGGTCTCCCCCCCCCCCTTTTCCGTTATCGGTTTGGCACATTTGATGCGTACACTTTATATTACTATCTTGCTGAAAGATGGATCTCTTTCATCAGGCCTTATTCCTGAGGCTATAACGTGATGAACAAGAATTTGTTGTACCTGTCAGCATTCAGGGTGACACCAGTTTTTTTTCCAACGCCATTGGCTGAAATACAGCTGTACTTGTACTGGAATCCTAGCACGTTTTATTATAGATGTACTTGACCGTGATACGGTTCTTCTCTCTGTAATCGAGCAAACTATCGTTGATTATTGTTAAACGATTTGAAATTGGATTCATTTGTAAAAAGCACCCTCCTCCAGCTTTGCTGACACAATTGTTTGAGGTCATGTTAGCCTTCTGATTTGAACAGCATCATTTGAGACGCTTCGTGCTAATGGTTATGTTACTGTTCTGAAGAAAACATTTACACCTGTACTCAGAGCAAGGTTATTGACCAGATCTAATGGATTGTCGTGCATTACGTAAAGACCATATTCTGAGTTACTTGCATCACTTTTCAGAGATTGGCCTTTCAAGTATCCTTTTTAAGTTTCGTACTGGCATGTGAAAATTATCTTAATCTGTCGCATGTTGTAGCTTACACTAGCCAAAGTTTGATTTCTACACGTTGTCATATGCCATTTCTGTTCTAGGAACCATGAGTACATTCAGCATACTACTGCTGGGAATAGTATGACTTCCTGTATTGTTAATAAGAACTATTGTTTTTGTGAGATGTACTACGAAGGTTAACTGCAGTTCATCAGAACAATTTCTATTATGTCTATTAATACAGTGGCAAACCTTGACTTTAGTGCATAGCGTCATGGTTAGTTTAGCATCCATGTATTTAATTCACGGCGAATTCCCGACAAATCGAAAATGCAAAGCTGTCACGATTAGAATTATGGTTGGAGTTTACTGAAAAACGTTTTGGGAGAGAAATATTCATACATTGAGATTGCTAAATGACATATAGTCAAAAACACAATACTCTGAACAAGGAAGCCTTCAGTGTTCTTCTAGGAAGTGGAAAACCAGCATAACAGATCGCGTGGGACTGCAATGAGGCTTGCAACTACTCCTCAAACCAATTCATAGCATCACTTGCGTTCACAAAGTGAAAGTTGTATTTACAAAAGAGAATCTTTCGACTCGACTCGGAAAGCTATTGTGTTGAAGGTAGTCATGTCTCTTGACACAGCGAACAAGATAATAAAAAAATTCGAAGCTGACGAAGCCTCACGAGCGAAAGTTCACAAGCTTCCAGACGTATCTTGAAATAAACGGCTGTTTTTCTGAGAAATATGACAAAAAAAAAACATAATCGTAGCAATACAATTCAATTATATATTCACTTAATTTTCTGATACAGGATTAGTAGAGTTTGTATCTTTGATTAAATTAATTTTATTTCTAGAAGCCATTGTCCATCCACGTACAGTGGTGTGGTTTAAATTTGACTTGCTATCTTTGTGATAGCAGGTAGTAATGCACAATCATGGCCATCAAGTTGAGCACGATCGACGTTGGGAGAAGTAGTTCCAAGGGCAGTTTCAGACCTGACACGTTATTCTTGCAACGTGCGATTAACCCTCACTATAATTGGCGTTTAAACTAACAACTGTTCCTAATTTCAGAAGTTACAAAATTCACAAAATCAAAGAAAGAAATATTTAAGAAAAATACAAAGTTGTAGATGAAAATTGTTTTCTCGTGTGATATTAAGTTATACACTGATGTCCGAGAGAAAAACTTAAAAGTTACCATAAAATGCAGGCTCAGAACTGTTAAGCAAAGAATAAATTAAATACGAACAGTAAAGGGAACAAGCAAACAAAAGTGTAGTTTGAAACAAAAATTCTTTATTCAACAATACATTGTTATATCGCCTGAACTGGCCAGGTTTCTTTTGTATCGTTTGACTGCTATGCTTCAAACCAAGAAACAGATTCAGGAACAAGAGAGAGAGCTATGGAAATATCTGACTTAAATACTAACGAAAGAAGGAAAGTCAAGTATCTAACAAGTCCACAAGTTATATACCTCAACCATTGGTCTATAAGCAGTCTTAAACCAGGTGTACAGGTTTCTGTACTGCCTGCTTGGATAGACTGCTTTTCGGGAAGTACATAAAGAATCTCTATTTTAAGACTTAAGAACAAAGGTTGCAGTATGTAGCCTGTACCTGTATAAAAGGATTAGCACAATTTTACGACCTTGAGACATCCAGTCAGCATGTATATGATTAACTACATGTAGAAACTGCAGTGAAATTTAGAAGAAAATATTACGTGAATATACTGGATTTGAATAAAGATACATCCTGTACTAGTTATGGCAGGGTGAAAGTCATGACAATTCCAGTTATTACTCTCGTTCATAGATTTTAGCTACTTAGTTGCGCCATTATTTATCGTTACAATATGAAACTTATCTGAAGAAAACAAAAATGATACCATGATCTAATGGAAGCTTATTGTGTTTCTTGAAAACACAATGAAATTATATATTTGAGCAAGAAATTGCGCTGAAGTAAAAACTTTTTCTCGTGAATTTGAAATAAAAAAAATGGTTGAGTATTTGATTTTTGAAATGCTAATAAATTTCAAGTTTCCACACTTAATATTTAACAATATTTTATGGTTCAACTGGCAGCATTAACGCTTGATAAAGAAGAAAGTTAATAAACAAATGTTTATAACTTTACCTGGCTGTTAACCACGTGGCCTCGTAGTTAGTAATTTAGTTTTCGTTGGATATGAATTTTTTAAAGCTTGATATTATATCCTACATCTCGTATATATTTGCGTAACTATTGATCATGACTTGTGTGTGTTGAGTTTCGCGCTAGTCGTCCCTAAATTGGAAACGATAAACTAGAGGAAATGCAGCTAATCGACACCACCCACTGCTAACTCTAATTTTTACGAAAGAAAATTGGGATTGACCGCCACATTATAACGCCGATACAACTGACAGTACAAGCATGTGCGATGATGGCATTCGAACCCGCGCCCCTCAACCCATGCCATGCCAGACCCAGGTGTATGTGTAAGATTGGTTTATGCAATTATTATGGTTGTAAAGATGAAGATTGGTTTGCCACATGTGATAAATAGTGGAAGATGTTAAAGGAATATCCACAACCTGTCGATGTACTAGATGAATACTTCAAGGTAAAATACTTTGAAATTCAGATATCAGTTACTTCTTTACGTAAATTGCAAATATGAACTTGAAATGTTAATGGGTGGTAGTTAGTCTCTATTTGAAGGGTTAACGTCTTACTACAAAAGACTTAATATAAAGATGTAGTGGGTGCGGTTTACTAGAATTTAAAAGAAGCACGAATGGTGTAATAGATTAATAAGCCAAGTACATATAATACCTGTAAATAACGGCTTTGAACATTTTTTAAAAGTACTTAACAAAACGGAAAAGGAAGGGATGCCCGAAGAACGCCTGATACCTCTCAGCGGACGAATTACGTTCGATAACAATAGTAGTCCTGAGGGGGTGAAGGTAGCCCTTCATCCCATGTCAATATGAAGTATTCTAGTGCTCCATCATCGCTGCAAATAGTCAGACAAGACTTCTTCCTCTCCAAGGTTAACGTGTAAATGTTGGGTGAACCGCTAGCATTCTGTGTTTAAGAACTTTAAATCGATAGTGGCGAAACTAGCGAGAAATGAAAATCAATCACTTATTCAATCAATGAAGAAGATTATCTGTTTCTTTACATAAAAGAAAACTTTATTTCTGTAGTAAGTAATTTCATAAGTGTAACGACTATTTTTCTGTTTTCTTACACACAATACTTTTCTTTTACAGGTAGATTTACAAGTTTTTTCTCGTCCATAAAAAAACGTATATTTCTAATGAAGTATTGTGACAAGTAGATTTATATTTTTTCTTATTCACAAATATTTATTTCAAAGTAAGTACTATCATAAGTACAACGGATTTTTTGTTTACTTACATAACGTTTATTACTTTAGTAAGTACTTTTTACAAGTTAAAGGAGAGTTTTTGTTTTCTGACACACAAACACTACGGTATATTTCTATTGCTTTACAAGTGGAATAACATTTTTTCTGCTTTCTTACATAACATTTATTTCTACAATAAGTGCGTGTTTCAAATGGAATGTTTTTTACACAAAGAATGTTAATTTGTTTTACTTCTGTAGAGTAAAAAGTAGAATTAATGTTTTTTGTCTTGAACTCGACCGTTTGTAATACTTGGTAAAGATATTTTTTGTGCGAATTTTTTTGTTTTAATGTTTAAGATAATGAACTCTAATCCCTCTAAAACATACAGGAACTTATTAACCCTTTTAAATAAAAGATGCTGGTTAACATTCATTAAGTTTGAAACTCTAGACAATTGTTTAATAATTTTTCTGTTTTGTATTATTACATCACAAAAAGTAGCAAACAAAAACCAATTCTGCCTCATTTCAGGTTCTGCTATTCATGTCGATGATCTTAGAATAAATATTAAATTGTATAGATAATCAAAGGTTTCAGAACATCATTGGAAAGTCTCGCATGAGTAGAATAATGGAAACCCTGCCTGAAAGTGCAGTTACCGCTAAAAGGCGATTGGTCGGTCACTTGTGACTAATAACGTTACTTCTGCAAGGGTTTATTTAAAAAACTTTATTGTTCTATTTCGGCATTAATTGTTACGAAGACTGATTCAATTTGGGCTTAACAGAGAAATGATGAGCAACTCTGTGATATATAAAGCTCGATCATCGTTGGCATTGCTTAAAATGATGAAGGCACGATCAACTGGAATACAATCACATCCACAACCAAGTTGTGAAAGATACTATAGACTGATGCGATAGACTATAAGCTGTACATGTTCTTCTATACGCAAGAACTCAATAAGAGAACGTGTATGTTTGTTATATTTCGCACAAAGCTAGCCGTTACTACTTTAGAAGTGATAGACTAGAAGGAAGGCAGCTAGTCAACATCGCTGCCAATTCTTTGGCTACTCTAATCAAAAAGTGGGATTGAGCGTCACATTATAATGCCCTATGGCTAAAAGAGCGATCATGTTTAATGATGGAATTCGAACCCTTGATCTGCAAATTGCGATTCGATCTCCTTAACCAGCTGACCATGAAAGGTCAAAGGATGTTTCAATAGTAGCGTTATATGTTCTTTTCGAAATATTAGTAAAGATTACTATCTGGAGTCGATATGAAGAAAATAATTCATCACACTCTCAAAAGGGTGCACTGACTAAACAGTATAGCGTCAAAATCTTAGAAACTATACTCATTCAACCTAATTCCTAAAGTATATATTTTAAAGTTATATATACTTGGTTGTCGTCATCATTGGAAAATTTGAAGGTCCTATTATTTTCTGTTGATTTGTTTATCGAAGCTTAAACTTTACATGTTTATATAATTGTACACAAAATAAAACCTAGCTTTCAACCATATTAAAAGCAGAAAAAATATTTGTATGTTTCTTTATTGTGTATGTATATGTTTACTGATATGAAATAAAACAATAGTAACTTTCATATACGGAACTGGAATTTTAAACGTGAAAAACATCATATGTTCACATAGGCTTAATGACCAGACCACAACTCAAACATTTCCAGGGTTAAAATAAAGCTGTACTTAATTTTAAACTACTGACTAGAGGTAAGGCAATTAACCAACAGCATCCGCCGCCACAAGGGTTTTGAACCGAATAACGGTATTGACTGCCACTTTTATAACGTGACGGCTAGCGCAGACAATAGCCCTTTTATAGCTTTGCGAGAAATTCACAACAAAAACAACTTTAAGCTGTGTGAGTGTTATAATAGTGGCAGTTAATTCCGCAATTCGGAAAAAGTAGACACTTATGGCGATGAGTGCTGCCAACAGATCGCCTGCCCTCTGGCCTACAGCTCAAAATAAGGAATGGCTATAGCTGAACCATAGGAGTCTCTGACCTGGCCATTTTACTGAAATACATATATGAATTTGAACCTGATGAGGAAAAAGAAATAGTAAGGCTATCAATATCTGTATTTCATTTAATGAAATACAAATTGCCATTATAAAAATGAACTGAATATTTTTCCGAAGCTAGTTGCCATATATTTCTATTTAATGATTTTTAATTTTGTTGTTTTCATATTAAGCACAAGGCTACACAATGGATTATCTATGCTGTGCCCACTATGGATATCGAAACTCGATTTTTAGCGTTGTAACTTTGTTCTAATCAACCAGGGGGCATATGTGTGTTTAATTTACTAACTCATTTTGAATTAATAAATGTGTATAATTCAGTTTTTGAAAACTGACGTCGAATGAAAGGCACTTGTTTTAAAATGACAATTTTTAATATTTTATCTGTTATAAAAAATATTCTTAAATTATTTGTAAACATTTGCTGGTATTTCTTTAATGTATTCATACTTAGGCTGGCGTTTCTTTCTCTCTATTATTAAAAAAAACTATTCATGGTATTTTTAGGCTTTTAACTCAACCTACAATGTTTTCAGAGAAGAAATGCATATAAAAAAAATCACAATTGTATCTACACTTATGTGCCATATCTTAGGGATGTGAACTGCCAATTTAGAACGTTGTTCTTACGTGGCATACATTTACAGGTTCATTAGTCAAAGTCGCCACAAAACCGCCTTTTTTTGTTGGGCGAAGTATTTTGGATTATTCGATAATCATAATAATGCAAAGCCAGTCCACTTAATGATAACGAAAGCGTTTTGTTTCTGCGACTACAAGTTTTATAATTTGTGTATGTACCATGTAACTAATCCTAGGACTAACTTCACAAATATATAACGTCTAAGTAGAAATTATACTTGCTTGCCAATTCTCTCGTACGTACAGTACTTCTCATATTATTACTTTGTTGAGAACACAGATTCAAAATTTACAGTGCTTATATGACTAGTTAACTCAATAATCAATCAACAGTCTAATGTAGTCTCGCCTAACACGTTTCACACTGTTACTATTGTTTCCTATACTTTCAATAAAATTCTTGTTACTAAGCGTTCTGGACTGGCATGGTTTGGTAGTTAGGGCGCCCGACTCGCAAGCTGCGGATCGCAAAATCGAAACCCATCGCTGGACATAACCTTTCAGCCATGGAGACGTTATAATGTGACGGTCAACCCCACTATTCGTTGGTGAAACAAGAGTTAGCAGTGGGTGGTGTTGACTAACCGCCTTTTCTCTAACTTATCACTTCAAAATTAAAAAACGGCTAACAAACAATTAAGCCACGCACTTATCACGTGACGTTAAAAAAAACTCTCTCAAGCCAAAAACAGTATATTTGTCAGAATTAGAAAAACATGGACTACGGTAGTATAATTTGTTTAAATAGAACCTAGCAAATTTCTTTTAGGGAACTTTATATATTGTTATTTGCCGGAAGTTGTTATGTTTGATTTTGCATAACAAATAGTGCTTGTTGACATACATTCAATAGCAGGATGCTATTCTTTATTAGAAACTGGAGGCACCCTATTGAAATATAGTCATAAAGTCAGTATTATGTTAGTTTTTTTTTCGTAAATAACTCCTTGTTATTGCCATAACAATATTCTTAGTCGCTCTGTAGTGAGTCATCCTCTCTATCCAAACACCGATTTCTGTCATCTACTTTTATAGTTCCTTTTGCTTTCACTCATGTGTTCTTAGAATTTCAATATCGAGCCCTGTACTTTTTCTTTTTTTTTAAGTAAGTTGAAAGTAAGTACTACAAGTTTCTAACTTGTTGCGCTGAGACTAGGAGGGTGAACGCTCGCGTGACGCTTCTGATTGGTAGAGAATAGAATCGGGACTGTACCAGTGGGGTACTGGATCGTTACTTACAATGAGCTTGCTTTTAACCAGCTGTGAGATTGGAAAGATTAGTATCTATATTCGTTAGCGCGACTTATATGGCAAAAAATATCTTTTGCTGCTGTAATATATAATGATTCGGTGATTTCGGCCAGCCTAAAGAAGGGATTCCCCCACCCTACCCCTTCAAAACCTTGTTGTGATTTGTGTCGGTATAGTGAAATTCGATCAAATACGTGCTGATAAATGTCCCTACAATTGTAGGGCAAATTCGAATGTTTAAAAATTTTGATCACTATAACTCAATCGTTGCTGAACTGTTGTTCTCATCATATCACCACATTTCATTATCAGAAGTGTGAGTTGGTTAATATAAACTGTTAATGATGATACTGGTTTGGTAAATGAGAAAATTCGCGAATCATTTCCCACAAAAATGAGAAGTTACCTCACATTTTTTTGTCAGTAACGTATTAAATCAATCAAGTTACTCTTTAAAATTGCATCCGAACGGCTTCTGATTTCTTATCTGTTAACTTATTTAAGTCTAGTGCTAATTATGTATCCTGCTGGTGTACATCTCTTTTTAAATCTACCTTTGTATAAATAGTATTTAAACAATCACCATAAATGTCACTTTCTTGTGCCACACTTAGTTTTTATGCATTTTATGTACTGTAACTCTATATGTATGTGTTCATAGAGAAAACTAAACAATGTTATACATACAAAAAACAAACTAGTATGTGAATGCATTGTTTTGTCCATTTATTTGAAGTTTGTAACGTATGCACCTGTGTTCTTAATATTTCTCTTTAGGTTAGGTTTATGAGAAAAACAACGTACTCAGTTATTACCATTTTCTGATTGCCTCACATGCTTATACTCAATTCCCCCCACCCAACCCGTTGCATTCTAGTTACAGCCCGTGGATATTTACAATGTAAATGGTGAACTCTTTGTGGCGTAAATTGTGTATTAGAACGGAACATTTAACGAGATGACGAAGTTAATTAAGTACAGTGTTAAGTGATAAACTTTGCCTGATACACAAATTAATCTTTTTCATAGCCTGATTTTCAGTATGCGTTCTTCTTTGTAATCTCTGTATGTCGTGAAATCGACATTCTTAAACAACTTGTTCACACGTTTCAAAAATTTCCTGAAGTCAAAACATTGGCCTAGTTTCAGCCATACCAGTACTGATTAAACTTAATAGCACTGAGGTTTGGACATTGTCTGCGAAGTGATTGACTTATTGTGTTGCTGTCGGTTCTTTTTCACTTGGCTTTTGCATGTTAACTACAGTTTTCTGAGGTTGCACATAGAGTATTTAAAAATGTGCACGCCAAATTTTTAAATTCGTTAAATTAAGTTGAAGATGTCGATTGGAAAAATAAGTATCCCATGTTTGATATTTTTTTCCCGATTCATAAAGGACGTTTCGTAAAAGTTTTCGTACTATGAGATTAATAGAGGTAAATTGTTGCGGCTGTGGATGAAGAATATGTATGATATATCAAATTATTACATCTGGAAAGTTTAATTTCCATGACACTCTTCGTAATAAGCAAATATATTATTTTCAAGAAATATCAAAGGAAGCTTTTATACTGGAGTAAAGATTAATCACTCAACATAGATAATCCGAATATCCATGTATAAATAGTGGAAGTTAAAAAATTGTGTGAGGTTTCATCGACAATAACAACACGCATAGATGAAAATATGTTCAGGAATAATTGTTTATAAGGTGATGTTTCGGATTTATTGCCAGTCCAGACTTAAGAGCAGAATCTGAATTGTGGTCAGGTCTGAGGGTCAGCGTCAGACCTTCAACCAAGCTCAGGTCAATGTTGTTCTACGTGTATATATTTTCGTAAAAACTTAATAGTACTTTAAATTTTGAGGCCTGGCGTGGCTTAATAGTTAACATTTCTGAACTATGGATCTGAGGGTCCATTCTTCGTGTTCCGTTGCCGCAAAATCGCACTCCGCATTTTGAGGCTGTGAGTGCGCTATAATAGTAACAGTTAAATCACACAATTCGATCATATAAGGACAACTCCGGAGTTGGCGGCGGCGCTGTGTTCTAGAGCTGCCTTGTTTCCTCTAGTCTCTCAGTTCAAAGTTAGGGACAGCAATGCCCAGTAACTCTTGTGTAGCTTTGCGCGAATATCTGAAACAAAGAAACTCAAAATTTTAAAAAAATAGGACCATAGTGTTATTTTGTGACGTAACTTGTGTGTGTATGGATTAGGATGTTCACATTTCTTTGTTCCTCGGGGGGACAGCGGTAAGTTTGTGAACTTACAACGCTAAAATCTGGGGGTTCAATTCCTCGCGGTGTACACAGCAGATAGTCCAATGTGGCTTTGCTCTAAAACAAACAAACATGATTTTTTGTTTATATAAGGTATAAAAAAACTATGTGACACTAGTTACACAAACTTTCATTTGCAACAAAGATTATACCAAACTTTGTTTTGTAAACTTAAAGGAATAGCTACTGGAAATCAAAAGGTACTTTTTTAGTATCTTGTTAAAAACAATTACTAAAGATTATTTTTGTCAGTTATATTAATAATTTTATTAGTTGCACAAACGTAATAATGTGCAAGGGCTTTTGGGTTACGGCTGTATTTTTTCTAGTACTAGCAACCTTGCAATTACAAGATAGGTTTGTGTTACAATTTTTGTATACGATTTTTATTTGGAGTGAAAACACAATAGTGTAACACTTACATTTGTTATTAGTATTTCGTAACTACGAATAATTTACTATTGATTGCTTGCTTTCGTGTTCTGATTCAACTTATACCACGGATTTTTGCCATTTTACACGGCCGCATAGTTCCTGCATTCTTACTCTGTTTTGATGCTTACATATTTTTCTGTGGTATTTTTTGACACATTCCTTGAGCTGTAAGTTATATTCCCTACATCCGCCAAGATTAGGATTCAGATCTCTTGAGCTATATAGATATATTCTCTAAATTCGATAGATTAGGATCCTGATTTAAATAACATTTGACCTTTAAGCCTACAATTATGGTATATTTATAACATGAACTATATATTTCAGTATTTTTCGACAAGATTTCATGAAAATATAATATACTTTTTTGAATTCCTTTTCGAAGTAGAATATTCTTTATTGATCAATTACAAACACGGCCCTTGGGAATAGTCGCCT
Source organism: Limulus polyphemus (assembly GCF_000517525.1). Lineage (NCBI taxonomy): Eukaryota > Metazoa > Arthropoda > Merostomata > Xiphosura > Limulidae > Limulus > Limulus polyphemus. The sequence goes on along the minus strand of NW_013665820.1, from coordinate 256,354 downwards.
CTTTAGTTTGCTGAATTGAGGTATCTCAATATGAAGATTAAAACTTAATTTCAACGGTTGAAATAGAGAATGCAAACACCCTTGATGCAGGTAGCGTTTAACCATGTTAACCATGGCACCATCAGGCAACATTCCACTAAACTACTTGTTTGGTTACCGTAAATGAAATTTGTAAAATTCACTATAGGGTTTTCAAAATCCTACAGTTTTATTGAAACGAGTGACATGAATGCTAAGGAATAAAACGTCTGAAATGGTTAACTTTTCTATAAGTTTAAGTAATCTTTCGTTGATAGTAGAAATCGATACTTACGCGTTAAATGTGATTTTACATTAAGTTTTCTTGATTGCATTTCTTTGCTTGTCTTCCATCATTTCCTTCTTCAGTTCTTCTGTTTATTTAAACAGATGTTTTCAGTTGGTTGACAAAGACCATTTTATCAACTGTCCGAGCATATCGTTTGAATACGTCATCACATGACATTCCATCTTCTTATACTCTGAACCTCCTTATTTAGGAATACCTTGGTGCTATGACTAGAATTTGCTTGAACTCGATGTGATGAATTACCCATTTCGTCTCTCCTTTTCTTTTGATATAATAACCATAATTGCAAGCCGAAGGACCCAATGGTGCCAACAAAGCTGAATTATATACCTGGGCCATGTCAGCGTCGGAACACATACACAGTAGACCAGGAAGAGTACAAACGATGTGGAGTGCTCTCCAGTGTTATGCCAAGTCCTCCATCACGTACTTATTTAGACAATGACTGACAAGGTCAACTCATTATCTGTACTATTCATAGTAGTTTGTACTGTCAGTATACCTGAGCATTATAGCATCAAAGTAAAGACGCCACTGGTCTAAAAATGTTGTAAAATGATTGAGCACAAGCATTCTGAGACCTTATGGGAAAAATCTCTTTAGCATCCAGGCTACTGACTAATACACTAGCATTCTATCACTGGTTGGATGCATCAATGCAGTGCTGAAAATAGATGTGTACAGTAGTTGACTACTTCTGTCCAAGTCCAACCTGCCACCAAATGGGGAAGTTGGCCAACATGTGTGAAGTGGGCGTCATATTACCTGGCTGTAAGACTCCAAGATAAAATTACATCAGCAGAATAAAAACAAATACTTGGCAAACCAAGGTCATTGGAACTGAAGATGAGTGCCTTTGCTACAATGACACACCACTTAATCATGAGCCCTATAATTATCCAAAAATTTGAGTTCATGCAGAGTTGGATGGCCTGGGAAATTGTTATTGTGAGAACCAACTAGGCTAGCATGGATATCTAGTCTCGCTTCAAAGGAAAACAGTTAGTCTGCCACCCTTAAAGGCTCTGGCAAAGAGGACCTAAGCTGCTTACTGATGTTATTTTAGCAAACTCAGTAACTGCTGCTAAGTCAGATGATTTGACCATTAATTCTGTTAATGAAGACCAGCACTGCTGCTGGGAGATCTGATAAGAAAGCTACAAGATAATTTGAACCACATCATTCAACAGGCTGAATTCAAGGCCTGCCAACACTAACTTACATGAACCTAGCCCTTATGCAGATGGCTTTTGTCACCTTCATGTTTGCATCAGATTTCAAGAACATCTTGTGGATAAATTTATGATGTGTCTGCAGAGTATGCTAATGAGATATGAAATTCAGGGTAGAAACTAGAACATTTTAACAAAAGATAAGAACCAGCAGTGGTACTGCTACCTGCTTGGTTTTCAGGGGTGATTCCATCACGACAGACTTGGAACTGACTGAGTGTATCTGTACCATTAGTGGAGCCAGCCTACGCTGAATCCAACAGACAGAACAATGCCCCATCTGTCCTGGTTGAGCCAGTGTTGCAACGAGAGAACTTCCTGCTCTTAGGCTGAGAACACTGAAACACCTGTTTTGGTTGCATACTAATCACGAGGGGCATCATGTAACCCATGTATTGTAAAGGAGATGCAACAGACCTTCTGTCATGTAACTCGTGTGTGACAGAGAGAAATGCAACAAACCTACTTTTACCAGAATATCCAGCAGAGAATAGGATAGAGGAAATGGCTACTACCCCATCCTTTGATTTAAACCAGAGGGTCTCATGTTAAATTTACATTAAATTAAATGTCCCTGTTTTTATTAATTGCGTTCGATTTGCTCTTTCAATTTCGTTTCTTATATTAATATTTAAACAAATGTAGCTCTATTTTCGGTTAGAAATTTTAATTGGATGATATTCTTGTAGGAACACCATCACTAAAGGAACGTTGGGTACATTCTATACATAAGCTGACCTTGAAGTACAGGACTTGGTTCTACATCTTTATGTACATTCAGTGCTTGGACCTGTATTAAATTAATACATCAGTACTTACCTCCTAAATAGTGTGGACCTTTCTGTCACATGCATATATACATAGAATATCTAGACTAATTAACAGTGTGGAACAATTTTAACACACAAACTGAGTCTGAGAACTTAATGTGTCATTTCCCATTTAGAATGTCATATGTATGGTCAAAAATATAAAAAGAAAGAGACTTTACGAAGCACTGGCTTTTACGGACTGATCTTACACCGTGACGTAGTATGAACATTAATCGCCAGTATATGACAACATATAAGGTTAGGAATAACAGTGCGCCAGCTTTCTACAGTTTTACAGCGACCTTTAGACCCAGGATTAACAACTTGACACCTAGATAAAATTTAGGGATGAGTCAACATAACACACTGGTGGTCGGTCGTTGCTCAATGGTTAGTGTGTCATACGAACTGTAAGCCGTAAGGTTCATGTTTCGCGTCCTTTTGCTGCAAAATTGCGTTCAACAGTTTGGGACCCGTGAGTGCGTTATGAATATGACCGTAATCCCACCATTCGATTAAAGTAGTCCAATAGTTGGCGGTGGGTAGTATTATCTGTGTTCTCTCTAGCTTTGTAGTTCAAAATTAGGGAATGCTAGCGCAGATAAGCTCTTATGTAGCTTTTTGCGAATATTCCAAACAAAAAATGGATTCTCTACTGCTACAGTGACTCTTAAACATAAGATTACCATTGCGACACCCTATAAAATACATATTGGTTAAGGCAAATCTATACGTAGAACAATCTTTAGATAAAAAAGGAACATTTTACAGAATCATTTAGAGACAAAATTAACAACATGATGTTTTACTTGTAAAAGTTCATATAGTGTTACCATACTGATTCGAATTTCGTTTAGCATTGTGTACTGCATGAAATAACTTGGATTGTTTTTAGAACATTTAATCGGCGTTAAACAGACGTTAAAAAAAACTTGGTACTCATATGAATATTTCATATTCTCCAATCACAGTCTGAAAGAACGGCGGGATTTTTCATACATCAATCCTGGTATTGAACAGACGAGCTAGTTTTATAAAAGTAGCGTACAGCGAAGGCCTTACTAACATTCTACGTATTTCTGCGTACCTCTATGCCAACAGTATGCTTTTAGTGAGATAAAAGACAACCACGTATCTTGTCAAGGATTCAGTTGTCACAAATATTATAAGAAATCGTAGAAAATATTAAAATGAGCTAATTGTGTAGCTTGCTACAATTATTATTTGGGCTCAAAGGAACCGTTGTGTTAGCTATACTCGGTTTAGTTCTCTCTGTCATATTGCGATAACACATTAAAAATCATATATCTATGTTTAGATAGAAGTATATATGCTATGGACTGTTTTATATGAACATTATATATATCAGTATAAAATTGTTATTCTGAGTTATGCTAAAACCTAAGTTCTACGATCGATAACACAGGTCTGCGAATTTAAACTTCATACAAGTTGTTTTGGTTTTAATAACGGATTTTCCACAATTCAGCTACACAGATTTCGAAAATAATATTCATTTTTTTTATCACGTAAGGATTTTTTACAAATCAGGACAAAAAATTCTCTCACTTAAATCAAATTATTATTTCGTTTACCACAATGAACATTTGTCATTATTATGTTTGTTAACAAAAATACTGACAAACTGAAGAAAGGGGAAGAACATTGATGTCAAACGAATCTGCATCCTCATTCATCTTGTTTTTGTGTGTGTGAAATCTACGTCTTTTAGTCTCAAAACTACGTGTTGTGATCTTTCTTTTATGTACTGCGTTACGACGTTCTGTGAAAAGTCTGTACGTGATGGAGAAAAATGGATATCATTTTCGGATTCAGCGTACAGGAATTATTGTAGAACACGTAAAAATTTCAAAACAATAAAACCATCGCAGGCCTGTGTAATCTTAGAAACCTGAATAACCAACGCTACACATTAACACAACGGCTCCATTTCTTGAAAGCACTTAAATGTCTGGAAGCTCTTTGGACAAGGTATATTTTGAATAAATATTAGTTTGATGATTTAATATTATGGTTCTAAAAATATTAAACTGGCTGTTAGTTTCTTGTTTAGAAATATGAAGTTTAGTAATGGAGCGAGTGACAACAGTACATGAAAAATATCAAGCGCAAAATGACTGTAAATAACGATGGAATTTAAGTGTGTGTGTGCCCGCGCGTGCGCGCCAAAAAGTAACATAACGACAGAAATTTAAAAAAAAAATACATTGTGTTGTCTTACTTGGCCCTTGTTCAAGAATTTATATTTGACGATTGTTTACTATAATATTTATGTTCGGTTGTTATTTGTGTGTGTGTTTAAGTTACCAGACCAGCAGCAACAGGAGAAGATCATAGCTAAGGATTCCCATATCTGGTGTGGTTTTTATATAATATATATATAGGATTACTCACAGGAGCATAATACAACGAGTTGGTTCTTCAGCAGTTTAAGTGTAATTCCTTGCACAAGTCAAGACCGAGAAGAATTGATAGTTTGGGCTAAGAAAACAACACGCTTAAAAAGATAATCATAGATGATATGATTTCAGAAACGGTGTTCCTAGAAAGCAACAAGCTCTGGTGAAAGGATATCATCATTTATTAGATGGAAAATTATTAAAATGGAGGCAAAGGACAAGATCGAGGATTGGATGGAGAATTACTATAGTGAAGACTAAAAGTTTGATACAGGGATACTTTCAATGATTAACTGGGATTACTAAAGCGACGGCGCAGAGGAGGGATGAGGATAAGATCTGTGATGGCACACACACACACACACACACACACACTCTTACCAGTCATGAAGATGCATTAACTTGACCTGATATTTATAGGCAGTATACAGTTACTAAATTCACACAATCTACTTTTTAGTGTATACCTTCAGTCAATGAAATTTTGAAACTTTTTGTCATTGTCGTCACTCTCGTTCTCTCTGTTTATTTGTTTGTGTATTGCGGAATAGTCCTTTGGTAGTAATCAGCCCAATTGAAAGTATTAAACCAATAAGCGTAAAATACTATTACGTTGTAAATTTTCGGATGTTTTCCGCTCTACAGAGTTGAATATATCTGCCGACTAATTAAGATATTTTTCTTTCCGTTATTTTGTGCCCATACTTGGGAAAACAACGTTTCAGAGTAAAGTGCGTAGTTTCTTATGATTTTATGGCGCGGAACTCAGGAATAGACAAGTTTTCTATAATAATGTCTGGTAAATTTATAGAAGGCTTGAGAAGGAAATGTAGTTCCTGAGCCAAAGCCCACGTTTTAACAGATAACGTCACAAACCGTTAGCTCTGCTTATGAAGCTGTTATATATTAACCAGTTGATGTTACTTCGTGGGAGACCATGATTTGTAATACAGTAACAAAACTTTACACTGTTTTAATGTAATGTAGTGAGTTGTATTCAGGTGTTAAACAATCAAGGCCCTAAAATAATACTGCACATTATCTTGATGTGCTATGAATATCACCGTTTATATATTTTGCGAGTGTTAACAACGAGAAATACGATGTAAGTGATACAGAGATGATATATAATAAGTATGGGTAGGTTAGTACTTTATATTAAAACAATTTTGAATATGAAAATCAGCAAATCACCTGACAACCACAGATGATATAAAGTCAAGATGGAACTGCTTGTATTAGAACAACATCTTGACATTGTTTTGAGTTTTGTAAATAGTGTGACAACACCGAAAATTAATCGCTTTTGGAAAGAGTATGTAACAGCTTTTTCCAAAGCAAAATATTCATACAATCAAATCATAAAGATGTGTTTAGATCGGATATTTAGAATTTTTTTGTATTTCATAGCATTAGAAAACAAGAAATATTCATTAATTTGTGGCACCAAGATCAGCTCTAGGGAGAAACCTACAAGTCATACCCCAGTCGGTAAGGAAAATAGGGCGTCTTGTGACAGGCGAGAATCCATGAATACAAAGGTTAGTGGCAAAAGCTGTCCACGTGCTCCTAGCAACAGTACCCAGCATTATCAAGGACCTCCATCTGGAAAGGCGACACAAGTCACATGTACACAAGTTTCTTCCACGACATGTCTGTTCAACTACCGTATACCTCAAACATCTGGAGAATGTAACAAGTATTAATGTTATTCCATAGGAAGACAAACCGTATAAGTCGCTTGACACGGTGCCTATGGATTTCTGTACAATTAGACTGCTGAAACGGGCGCTGAGAAACCATATTACTCGTACTTTAGATGGATTATGGAAAGCAAGCAGAGAGAAGTGACGTCCTTTGAGAATGACAGCCTTACAACGGAGCTTTTGCAATGGAAACTATGTTACATGGCTGTTATCAAGATGCACGGTTGTCAAATAGAGCACGAGCGGAATTGTCGCATTAAACTGTAACAAGGTCCGGCATGGCCAGGCGGTTAAGGCACTCGACTCGCAATCTGAAGGTCGCGGGTTCGAATCCCCC
>NW_013665820.1:234640-248519 GCF_000517525.1 Limulus polyphemus | reverse complement strand
TAAATTAGGGACGGCTAGCGCAGATAGCCCTCGTGTAGCTTTGCGCGAAATTCAAAACAAACAAACTGTAACAACATGTTAAAGGCCCGAGTTCGTTTTTATATACTCAACATATGTATAACACTTCTCTGTAATATGGTTCATATTGAGGTCAGATTAATTTTTTAAATTATTTTTATATAGATATGTAATTGTTACTGCTAACTTGAGGTGGCAATGTTAACTTCGTATCAAAGAACAGCGAACAGTGTGTTTGTTCACAATCGGAGACTAGACATGTTACGTCATCGAAACATAGGCGCGTCAGAAAAGGAGGCCAAGTCCCCCAACTTGAATACACACTTCGCTTACAATCTGGAAAATCATTAACATATCGAAATTTATTTAAACTTCATCTGGGTTTTGGGATAAAATAATGATTCAGTATAAACAGGTAGATTTAAAAATGAATTTGGTATTAAGATAAAAAAAGACGTAAATGTACGATAGAAAATGAAAGATCCTATAATTTTACTATGCCCTTTTCCTTGATTTTTACTATATCTTGGCTGCCTTTATTTCTAAATAGGCCCAAATTTCCATTATAGTTGTAATTTTGTTGAAGGGAGCATGCTCTGAACCCCTAGGTTGTTGTCTGCCTTCCTTCGTGTGCTTCTGACATGTTTGATTCACTTCGAGCTTTGGTTCCACACGTAACATTTTGTTTCCGTCCACTATGGATGAACGAAAAGAAGGTTAGTATGAAAACTAAACAAGAATTTTGATGTAGTTATTAGATTTGATACAAAAACTTGTTAACTTACACCATGAATGGGGTAGGGATATAGAAAATTACACCTGGCATGGCCAAAATTTGCATTAATCTCCTTGAAATAATATTACAATATTTTTTACCTCCAATAATCCCGAAATTAAATAAAACTAACCAGTGATCAAAATTTGAAACTATAGAAATATTCTTAATAATCTCGAAACTATTCTTTTACATTTGTAATTACGTTTGTGTGTGTGTGCATGTATTGTTCATTGTTATTACATCATATTTAGCTGTATTTTTATATTCGCCTCTTCTTCTAGTGTATAATGGTATAAGCACATTGCGAAACGTTCAACCAAGTTGACTGCTAAACATTTTACCAGGCGAAGTTAATACTCTTCATTATATGTTAATTCTAGCAATTAATATACATTATTGTTCTCCTTTGTAGTCTGAGAAGGTTGCTAATAACGTTAATTTCAAGAAGAAGTTATATTGAGTATTAATAACGAATAGCTTAGACGCTTTAAAATTTTTAATAACCGTATAGATCAACCAGTTTTTCTTGTGAATACGTTTTTTCTTAACTCGGAAATCATATTTGCTTATAACTTAATACAAAAGCAGTTAATCGCTTTATGAGCGGTTTCAGATAAAGCAGAAAAAGCTATGTATTTTCATTAATATCACCTCACTTGTAAGTAATTCCATAATTGTGGTAAAAACTTCATCTCCACCTTTCTACGCTACTTACCTGCTTATTAACTTATTCGATCTTTTGATCACACGGATACAGTGATACTATGCTATATTGCGGGTGTGCTTTGATGGCTTAACAGTATACTTGGAAGAATACTCCCCTGAGGGAAATTCTTCTTCTCTCCCTTTTTCTTCTTTTATTAAATCCCTTTTTCTACAAGGATCTGATAGCGGCACCATTTTTAAAAATTTTGAAACGCATTTCTTTTGTGGGATATTTTTTCAGTGTAATTTTCATAGCTTTTAGGGACAATGACAACATTTCCGTTTTAGCGGTAAAACGTCTGACATCACATTAGTTTCTTTTTTCCACTTTACAATCACGGTGTCTAGATTGTGCAGTTCTCAACGAATAGTCGTTATTAGGTTGCCAGTAAAAGTTAAAAACCTAATGTTCAGCTGGTCCATTCTTTCCAGTCGTAATGTCGTAGACACTAAATTAAATTTGTAAACAACTGCTGCTCAGCTGGCTCACTCTTAGTCTTAATCTCGTAGATACTAATTTTCAGGTCCCTCATTGTCTGCGGACTTATACCACTAAATACCAGTTTTCGATACCCATGGTGGGAAGAGCCCAGATAGCTCTTTATGTAGCTTTGTGCTTAATAACAAACAACAACTACTAAATTTCAGTTAAATCTGTAAACACTGCTCAGCTGGCTCATTCTTAGCCTTGATGTTGTAGATACTAACTTTCTGTAAAAAAACTACTGCTCAGCATTTTCGTCCTTAATCTTAGTGTGGTATGTATCAACTTTCAAGTATGTCTGTAAACAACACCTACTTAACATCAAACAAGCAATTTCTTATTCATAGGAAAAGAATTAATGGAATTTATTCAAGATGGAGGCTGTAAGTAAGGATCTTATAAGCGGCCAGAAACATTTGGTCTTATTTTGAAGAAAAAAATATGTAACTACATAAATAAACAATTTTATTTCCCCGAAAGGGGTCTGATGGCTGCCTGAAGGGATCATCTGTTTTAACCACTTTCACCATTATACAGTAATGTATTGTCAGTCGGTAGACACTAAAATGACGTCACATAAGGGACGATTAACGTTGCAATTTGCACTGTCGTAACGTGAGTAAAACGTGCGCATGCCATGAATAACGAGAAGAAATATGCAATCTACAACACAGTATGTCATATGAACTTCAAACGCAGGAAATAAAAAAAATTGCTGTTCTTAATTTTGGTTTAATTTACTCTTGAAACAGAACACTTTCGGGGACCCTGCGCAAGTACATCTAGTTATTACTTATACACGTTTATAGTGCTCAAGGTTGATATATTATTCTGTTGTTTTTCGATAAGAGTTATTATATGTATGCTGTGCTTGTTATTATTTTAAATTAAAAAGACAATAAGTCATTAATAATGGCGTTCTTGTTTAGATTTGAATAGAACACGTTTCAGCAGACTTTGACAGTTTTCGCTCTGAATTAGCAGCCGTCTGGCGTACTGTTCATCGCCATTAAAAAATAGTTGAATATCACGTGACAATATGCATTGAAAAGGCTAGACTGGTGATTTATTATGGATATCTCGACTACCTTCTTCGTTTCCGAAGTCATTCAAACCGATTATCGCTAGCAGAAGTAACTTACATGAGTTTCACGAGTGAATATGCATCATTAAGTCAGTAAAGACGAGGAAATGGTTTATCAATCTATTGGGAAAGGAAAAAAGTGATTGTTTTTTTTTTCTTTTTAAATATGTGATAATTTAATTTTTATCTCTTGTTTTGAAACGCATAACGCTTTTTAATACTCTTTGTGCAGAATATTACGATTGTAGGCTTTAATGGAAATATAATATGGTATAAGTGTATTTCAGGGAAAAACTGGTCATATACAATCCGCCTACACCGCTGTCGAAAGTCTCTTCCATTTAGGTGTTTTCTCTTCATAGATGTTTTCATTCTATCAACATCTTGAACTTAGCATGGTAATTATTTTATCGCTCCCTGTCTATCCAACATGTAAGTATTTGACTTCTCTAACATTTAATGAACATACAGCTTTAATATAGGCCCATTTAACTAATTTCCCTTCCTATGTGTTATACTCTTGTTATGTTAACATTCACTATTCTGTTTTTAAATCTTTCATGGCCCTGGTTCTGATGCACAAAATATCACATTTAGTGCTTTACGTGTTACTTTTCGTATGTATGGCTGATCTGTTGATCAGTATAATTCCCTTTAAAAACTTGTGTTTAGTTAGTACCCCGTTAAACTTCTATCACATAGTTAAGCTTGTCATCCCCCCCTAATGGCAAGTCTCACAGCTAAAAATTCGGGTTTCGATACCCGCCGTGGACTGAGCATAGTTAGCCTATTTTGTTGTTTTGTTCTTAATAGTAAAAAAACAATAAATTTGTGCTTGGCAAGTATTATATGGTTAAACTCGGGTTCAGCTAGTAGCACGTGGTCAAAACATGTGCTCACTTATTATCACTTGGTTTAAGTCATTGTATGTGTGCATGCTTCAGTTATGACTTTGGTTTAATTTTGTTTACTTAACTGAAAAAACAAAGTTTGTAGTGTTAAAATGCAGAAACGAAAGTTTGCAGAGTTAAGATGCATAATGTTTGTAGTGTTGAGTTTTAAAAACGAAAAGTATGTATGTTAAGACGAAGAAACAAGAGATTTTAGTGTTGATATACAGAAAGGAAAGTGTGTATTCATTAAATGCAGAAAAGAAAGAAATCTGTAGTTCTAGAATGTAGAAAAGAAAGTTGTGGTATGTTGAAAATGGAAAGTGTGGTAGTCTCATCACATGTGGCCCGGCATGGCCAGGTGGTTAGGGCGCTCGACTCGCAGTATAAGGGTCGCGGGTCACACCAAACATGTTCGCCCTTTCAGCCGTGGAGGCGTTATAATGTACTGTCAATCCCACTATTCGTTGGTAAGAGTAGCCCAAGAGTTGTCGGTGGGTGGTGACGACTATCTGCCTTCCCTCTAGCCTTACACTGCTAAATTAGGGACGGCAAGCGCAGATAGCCCTCGTGTAGCTTTGCGCGAAATTCAAAACAAACAATCAATCATCACATGTGTTACATACACACAATGTCTCAGCAAAAGGAAAAAAATGATACCTTGTATTCCGCACTTTTATAACTTATCCTGTCTATCTATCTATCTACATATATATATGCGTATGTGTGAATGAGTTATATTTCTCAATAACATATTTCTTATTTGTTATTAGGTTATATAGGTTATATGTGCTTGATTTAACACAATATGTTTCGAGATATTTAGTTTGCACTCCATCTAATTACATTTAATTCATCCCCTAACTAAATCCGCCTGTTTGTTGGGTAATATTTACACTTTGTATCATCAGCATATAACTTATTAAGTATTTAAAGTTACATTTCCTAAATTAAAAGTGAACTAAGGAATGTTGATAATATGGCCTAGTAACTTATACGTGGCATTAAAGTGAGTGTATTCGGACTGTGAATTCGAGGATTATAAGTTCGCGCCCCATTGATAGCTAAAGAAGACAGACCATTGTTGTGCTGAAACATGTAAGTTCTCTACATAAGACATTTTTATTATGCTTATAAATTGTTGTTTGTCATATTAGTATTGTTATGATTTACAAAAATCGTTAAAAAGATATTTTTTGTAACTTAATAGGATTATCTGAGCACAATTAATCCATAAGGTCCATATCTTTTCTCAGCTATTCATTAAAAACAACAGCAATTTATCCTTCTCAAGCTTCTGTTTTTACATTGGAAAAAAACAAAACGAATGTTATCAGCATTTGTAAAATAAATTTTGGATAATTTGAGTCTTTGCAAGGAAAATTATAATTGTGGAATAACGTATACAGATGGATGCTCTACGTAACTTTGAACTCAAATGTTTGATAAATATATTTTAGGAATTTACATCTATTATAAAACCAACCTGAGTTATGAAAACTTGAATGATATTTTGTTCTGTTGGCAAGTAATTTTTTATAAAGTAAATGTACGGGTGTGGTTATAGTATTACCTATAATAAACATTCTAACGAAGTTGAATAGAAAGAACACTTTTGTCTTTTTCCTAACTGCCACCAGGGTTAGTTGTATGAAAAACTCACTATTCCATTTTACTTTTTATATCTGTCGTGGTTGTCATGGTGACTGTTACTGTCATAAACGATATGTAGAGCTCAAGCTGCGTGTACTGTGGACAATTCATTTTGTATTTGATTGGAAAGCTCTCTGTAACTTTAAAAGAGCCAGTACTCATGCTGAGATGTCCTTAGCGTGTATATTAACGTTAAAGAAGGTTGTAGGTTTCCCCCAAAAATTCCAATTCTGAAAATTTTCATTTCGAGCAACAAACCTTCTCAGTCTAAATGAAGTCTTGTTTGCAATACTTTCTTTATTATTGATTCTTGACATATTATTGTTCTATTATACACCAATGCGGTAGTGATTTAGTAACGCAATAAAACTTTTGACAGCTGGTCGAGACAGAATTAGATTTGTAGCAAAATCAACGTTATCTCAGCTAAAGCCTTACTTGCGTAAAGTCCAATAAGTGTAATTCTTAGAAGTATTCAATGTACTTTTTTATGTATTGAGGTATTGTTTTTGTCCTTGAAGTAATTGTCAGATCTTAATGCAACGTAATGATATCATGAACATTGATTTTTTTCTTTAATATTAAGATAGCGTAGAAGTATAAGATTACGTGACCGAATAAAGAATGGATGTAGTCATGACAACTGAACTAATGAATTCTCTTGATGAGTATCAGTAATTTTAGTTTATTCTATGTGTAAGTTCTGTTATTATTCCTTGTCGACTAGTAGTTTGATACATCAGCTGTTTAGTACTTAATACGTCGAAAACACTAATAATTTAATTGTTTATCGATGACAGTGTTAGTTTTATAATTTAGTTTAGTTTTTACTCACACTCTACCCAGAGATTTGACTCTAACCGGATGCTTCTTCTCAATGAAACTGGTTTTAGTCCAATTATACTGAGTAGATTGTTACTCACCAGCTGCAGGCTTTCTTTTGTCAAGAGTATGTTTTCTTCTTCTTCGTGTGACAGTGGTTGTTTTAAAGTAGACATAATTACACTGTTCACAGACCTTTATTACATGTCCTACTTCCTTTCGCGCCAGGGTTTTACCTCGAGACTTGGATGTATTTTTACACAAGTTTTTGCTGTGTTCATGGTTCAGTATTATTTATTAGTTGGATATGTTACCCAGTCAGTCCAGTACACTAGACCGTGAAGTTAAATGTTAATTTTTTTAACCACGAATAGTTCGCTTAACAACAAAGTAGTTTACTTTCTCATCAGATCAGAAATAAAATGAACAGTAGCGCAGATCACCATATAAGAAGACGATTAGTAAGAGCACTTAACAGAACATTTCTGATCAAGTGAGTAGTACACTTAACAACAGAGTAGTTGTTACCATTAGGTGCGCATTACACTTAACAACAGAGCAGTTGTTACCATTAGGTGCGCATTACACTTAACAACAGAGCAGTTGTTACCATTAGGTGCGCGTTACACCTAACAACAGAGCAGTTGTTACCATTAGGTGGGCATTACACCTAACAACAGAGCAGTTGTTACCATTAGGTGCGCATTACACTTAACAACAGAGCAGTTGTTACCATTAGGTGCGCGTTACACTTAACAACAGAGCAGTTGTTACCATTAGGTGCGCATTACACTTAACAACAGAGCAGTTGTTACCATTAGGTGCGCATTACATCTAACAACAGAGCAGTTGTTACCATTAGGTGCGCATTACACTTAACAACGAAGCTATTGTCATCAGAAGAGTAATACACTTACACTCAACAACAGAGTAGTTGTTATCATTTGGTGAGTAGTTATTATCATCGGACGAGAAGAATACTTATCAACAGAGCGGTTGTTATCATTAGGTGAACAACAAAGCAGTTCTTATCGGGAGCAAAGAGCAGTTCGTCTTCTCATCAGAGAGGTAGTGTAATTAACAGCAAAGCAGTCCTCATCAGAAGAGTACAATAGAGCAATTGTTTTCATCAGAAATACGATAAATTAACGATAGAGCATTTCACATTTTCATTTTTCTAGCTCAACGCAAGTAAGTAAGATATAGTTATCCTGTAAAAGCTATTTGTTTATTATTTTAAGTACAGTAGTACTAAATTGTAGGGATCGACAAGGATTCCAAATAATTCACACGCCGAAAAATAACCCTATCGAATTTCTAAACAAAAAGCTGACCATTCAAAGTATTGGTTACGATATATTATGCGTATATATACTAATAATACGCTAAAAAGGTCGCTAACACTTCCGGTAAAACAATTAGATAATATCTAAAACAGCAGCTGTTTCTTCTACTACCTACCTACATAACTGATCACGTCAGCGGGGCTAGCGCCTAGACAGCTCGGAATATCGCTACAGGATTTCTCCAGCTAACTTGACTGGTCTGTCTATGGGTATTCGCTTTTAATATTCCGGTAAAAATACAGGTATAATATAAATGGTAACCATATCATGCACGTACTTAAATATCCTTTCAACCCAACGGATGGCGCTAGTATCGTTGGATAGATACGTAACAGTTTCTAAAGGTAAAGTATATACCTTATACATGTATAACATAAAAAGTAAACAAACCAGAGTATTAAGAATTATGAATTTTAAAATGAAGTAGGGATCCTGCTACAAAAGGCAATGAAACATGAATTAAATCCACAATCACAAATTTCTAAAATTTGATCACTACTTTGGTAGCTTTATACACTTACCTGTAGGCCAAAGTAAGGCTTAAATTTTATAAATTTGTGATTGTGGTTTTAATTATTGTTCAAGGATATCGGGGATATGGCTACACCGAAAGTTTATACATGTTGTGTCCATTCCATGAACATATAAAAACTGAATAAATAAATAGGCCCCCAGTGGCACAGCGGTATGTCTGCGGACTTACAACGCTAGAAACCGGGTTTCAATACCCATGGTGGGCAGAGCACAAATAGCCTATTGTATAGCTTTGTGCATAACTACAAACAAATAAATAGAACAAAAATAGATTTTAACGGAAAGTAGGGATCGTTAGTTTTTCGTAGAATTGCTATAAGAAGTATCAAAAACAAAATAAATGCTGCAATAAAAGTACACAAACAAGTGATACTTGTTGGATAGATTTTAAAACTATTTTCAATTGTTTTGTTTTGGATACTTTTTATAACAATTCTACGAATAACCAACAATTCTACTTTCCTTTAGAATTTGTTTTTTCTATTTATTATTATTATTATTATTACAGTGAACTCGGGTGTATTAGGTGATTTTCTATGAAATATATTTCTTGAGATTTATTTTTGATATTCTATTTACTTTTATATTCGTTCACTGTATTGTAGCTAGTTTTCATTTGATAATACAACGTTTTTATTATTATTTTACGCTAAAATTTATCAGTGACAGTACTTTCGCATTAATTATTTTAAGGAAATCCTATGTTTGCTCATAAATCTGTTTATGATGGAGAAATATGCTCTCATTTAAGTACAATATGGAATATTCAAACTGCAGATAATATTTTCGAATCATTCTTCCCATAACAGCTTCCTTCATTGATCGAAGGGATTATTTTATCCTGTTCAAACGACACGTGGGCGTGGTCACATATATCCAGAATAGGTCTTTGTGCTAGTGATATCAACCTAATGACCAAGTATTGGTGTACTTCTTTACTGAGACTTGTTTTTGCTATACGTTTTATTTATTTATTTGTACTCTGTGGCGCATGGTAGCTACTCTATTTGTTCGTGGTAAACGTCATTTACTGTTACAGCAACGGTGATTAGTTTCATGCAGTTTGTCCTCTAGTAACACTCATCAAGTGTAAATATCTTTTTAAAGCATTAACAATAAAGTCCTGAAGAAGGCGCGAATAATGTAGATTGATAGTCTGTCACACTTATGATGTACTTAAGATACTTAAACTCAATTACTTCAGCATATTCTGTTATTTGAGATTTTTTTTTTTTGTGGAGCGGAAGACACGACTTTAACAACTCAGCTTAGTAACAGTTAACATTACGTTTCATTTATTTGTTGGATGTTCATCACAAAGTAATGCAATGGGCTAACGCTGCTGTACTAACTACGAGTATCGAAACCCGATTTTTTTGTGGTAAGAGCCTCTGGACTTGTCGCTGATCCACTGGGGAGCATTTCGTTTCATTATAGATTGGTCGTTTGTGTGTGTAAAAATAAAACTATTCCAACAAGCTCATGTGTGCAACAGAAGGAAAATACTGTTTTTGCGAAATGGTCTCACACTAGAAAGCGGTTTAACTGATATATGTTTGTTTAAAGGGATATTTTTTTCAGAATTTAATTCACAAATGAATTATTTTAATAATCAGAATATTTATCACGCATAGGAATAACGTGTACGAACAACTCCGATCGTCTAGCTGTCGGGTATCACTTTCACTGCAGGTGAAAGTCAAGTGCCCGAATGGTCACGTTTTGGGGGTAACTTGTTAAAGATTATCTTCTACTTCCAGTTTGGTTGCTCATGTTTTATTGTTCCTAATAAAGGCTCAGAATGATGTTACATTGTTCATTTCATGCGTGTGTTACGTAAAGTAATATTTTTGTAACCATTCTTCGTACATCTATCGGGTAAACTATTGAAAAAAAGTTTTGGGAATAGTTAATTATAAGTTACCTATTAAAAAAGCGTATTTCAAATATCTGAACAGTTAATATTTTTTATGTTTTCGATCTTTTCATTAGCAAAAATACGGAACATGCTCGCCCTTTCAGCCGTGGGGGCATTATACTGTACTGTCAATCTCACTATTCGTTGGTAAAAGAATAGCCCAAGAGTTGGCGGTGGGCAGTGTTGACTAGCTTCCTTCCCTGTAGTCTATCACTGCTACATTAGGGAAGCCTAGCGCAGATAGCCCTCGTGTAGCTTTACGAGAAATTCAAAACAAACAAAAGAAACAGTTAGCAAAGATAGACAACCATTGCGTTTTAAGTTTGTGCTCAAAAATTTCTTTGGAAGAAGCAGACAGATTTCAAAGATATGTGACACAAACTAACCTTTTAGTTTGTGAATGCATCAATGATGTGATAAGGTAAGTAGAACAAAATCGGCAGAGAAAGTCCATGTTTTGTGAATGAACATGCTTGTGTACAGTAAGGTCTGGCGCCATTGTAGAAAACGTGCTTCTATACAATCTATTCTTTTTTCTTTCTTTTTTCTGCAAGTCACGCATCGTGTGGTTGTTGTTGTAGAGGTTAATGGCTGATGATAAGAGTATCGGAATACTGTCATTCCGCTACAGAGGATGGGAGACGGGGGTGGGGTAAAGAAAGGCAACACTTAACTTACCAACTGTACCGTAAAACCTTAATAAGCACTTGTAGGCCACAACTTCATACTCGGATGCTGGACGTATGTGTAGTTAGCGTAGGTCTTCTGTGTTCGATTAATCTTCCGTGACACGGGTATCGATATTGTGTTTTTTGTTTAAAAATTAGACTCTACTCTCATAAGGTCAAGTCGCGACCATCTCTGACCCATTGTAATTCGGGTACTCACCAATAAAACGGTTGAAAACACCAAGAAATCATTTTCATTACTACTATATAGAATGTTGTTTGTTAGGGTAGAAGCTATAACTACCGAATGTAAGAGTAGAGGCTTTGTCTCTGTCTTATTTTCAGAAAATGTCTGAGAAAGAACTCGGAAGAACTTCTATTAATAAACTGTCTTATTTGTGCTTATTACGAAATCTCCATAGCTTATAAGCTAAAGCCACTAGCCCCTTAGTCAAGATTGCAACCCTTAATGTGTGAAATTTGCTTCCTCCATTAGATAAAAGGAAATATGTTGACAAACGTAAGTATCTTGTTATTACTGTTAGTGGGAAAAGACTGTTCGGTGATAATACTGTGTATGCGTTATGCTTTGCTCTTTCTATAGGTGTTAAGATGTATATAAATATATCTTTATTCGGCTTATCAATTTTGTGACTATTTTTTCATTTCCATTTAACATGTTTTTTTATAGTATTGCTTTGGCACCATCTGCCTTTCCAATGTCGCAGTTTACTAAGTACAAATATACGGTTATTAAGTGGCACATTAAAGGTAAGGTGTGCAACGAGTCAGTATTCCTTAATTCACGTCCGTTCTCAGGTCATCGAAAGGCTTAAGAAACACTTTATTCACTGAAAGTTCTGTTTCTTCATCAAAAGAAAGGACGTTTTAAACACAAGTTAACTGCGCATGTCTATAACACTAATATATATAGTGTACTTTTTAGATATATAATATTTAATTAAACAGGTGTACATAAGCGTCCTTAGGGAAGGAAGCCTCGGGACAGCTTACCTCTATGTAGAGATACACTTTGTTTGTTATTTTGCCCACAAATTATATTATTTATCGTCCAGCTCCTCCTTTTCCTGTTGAGCTAAGACAATTATAATAATGTGCATAAAATATCTTCCGGGTTTTATAACTTTCAGGTTACATTATAAAGTGTGCTATCTGTAGGACATAAAGCGTAAAAGTTGTATTAGATAATTTTTCTGGTGGCATTGGATTATTCTTATCTAGTTTTTACTTGTACAAAAAGCTATTAACCTTTTCACGTTTTTTAACGTGAACAATTGTAGTTTTAATACTGTTATAACAGGTATATATGAATGTATATCTTGTGTGATATGAAATATCAGTAATTTAAACCAACTAACACATGGCCATAAGGAGTAAGTCTTTTGCGACTGGATATGTTTTACAGACAATGGTATTGTGATTCAAAGTTTTTAAATGCCATTACTGTTCGACAGAATGAAAATATTTCATATGAACTGTAGCCTACTAAGATTTAAAAAAAAATTATTTAATTTTGCCTGTAAATTGTGACGAAGTCAATCCCAATTGTTCAACTGTGAAAAGTAGCTTTACACGGAATATTTTCACAGTTCCTTTGCACAGAACACTATCAAATGAAGTGTTTTCCTACCTTATACACTGTACAGGGTACTTGTATGAGCACGGTATAAACGTGAACTCCCGCGTGTACTCACTTTCTGAACCGCCCTGAGCCTTGCTATTAGCGGTGTGTGTCGTGATAGCAAAGAATTGAGGGGGAAGAGGGTGATGCAAAGCAATCAGCCGTGTTTTCACGTTTTTACTATCGTCACGGCATGCTAAATTACTCGGAGAACGGTACGCAGATAAGATCCTAAATGTGAATTCGACAGAACCGAAAACTGAGATTATAGTATTATATTTATAAAGAAACACACACACACGCACACACAGCATTGTATAATCGGATACTTTACTATGATTCTAGTTTTATTTGCATGCCCTAAGTGATCTGTTCATTACCGTTTTTTTTTTCAGGGTTTTTTTTTTTCAGTAGTTATCACTTGTCAATTTTTCATTTACAAAGTGTGATAGACAAATAGATAGGTAATTATATTGAACGGACATAAACACACGCGCGCGTCATCTAAGTTGTTTCACACACGAGTTCGTTCGTAAATAAGGACTAAATATCAAAGCTGGCCATAACGTATTTGTTTGCATTAGAAAAATTGTATATCTCTTGGGTAAACGAAAAAGAGCCTTTGAACAGTAAATTCGTTCTCAGTAAGTGAACCTAGTGTAGGTACAAGATATTAAGCAAACTTGTAGGCATGGGAACCATGAAGTAAATAGAATAGGTCTAAGGATAAACTATTTTTGTGTATTTACGGTAAGTCATACATAAGGCTAGGGCAGGAACCTGATAGATAAAGTTCTGAAAAAGTGATGTCGGAGATTAATTTGCAAGATTTAATGTATCTTTTAAAGTCCATTGGAGCTTTCTCTCAAGTATAAGAGTAAGCTTAAGCTAATCATTATCAAGGGGTTTGAACATTGTTCTTTAATTTAAAATGTCTTTCATTTTGGAGAAATAATCAGATCTTTTTAAAATGACGACACCTGCACCTTCATATGGCTGGATAACAACGTTTCAGTTACTGGCAAGTTCCTTTAAAGCAAATAAAAAACAACCTATGAAATAGGATAATGTTTTTTAAGGGGTTTAAGTTATAGGAGAAGGACAATGCCGCATCTTAAAATAAAGCTTTAATGAGGTATTCTATGTTCGTATGTGTTATTTTTGTTAAAACTAGGAAAGGCATTAATATTCACAAAAGTCGGACCAAGGGATGATTCCATTGCCGCCCTGTCTATCTATTGTTACCTTTGATAATTTCGAATGGTCTGAAATTGGGTTAAATGATACTTTAAATTTAGTAGTTAAATTGTACTTTGGATTTAGCAGTTAAGTAAAAG
>NW_013665820.1:212299-233855 GCF_000517525.1 Limulus polyphemus | reverse complement strand
CAATACATATTTAACACTATAAGCTATGCATATTTTTAAATATAAACTTAATCTAAACAAACGTTGATATTAAAATAATATATAATAACAAATCCGTCACACTAGTCATAATATTAACCTTAAAAACGAAGTGATTGTCTTTGAGGGTCAATGTAAAAAGCTATTCGAATTTTTTGTCGGTTAGAGTGCAGAGCATCTTTCGTTGGGAGTAACTGTTTAATAATTATTTTGACTGTTTCCTTATGTGGGATGTTAGTGTACAAGGGCTGAATATCAAAGCTGGCCTTAACGCATTAGAAAAGTTTGGTATCTCTTGAGCAAAAGAAATAATCTTTAAGAGTAAATTTGTTCTTAGTTAGTGAGATTAAAGTTTGTTTTGTTAAGGTTGGTTTGGTGTTTTTTCCTATTGTCGACATGTTTTCTGGACTTTCAGCGTTTACTACTACCACGAAAGAATGGGTTAAGTTATGGTAGTCCAGCTTTTTACCTATGTAGGACCGGACTGTAGAGGATGGAAACGTCGGAAGGTCATAACGTGTTACGTGACTTAATGGAATCGGAGTTTCCAGATTTACTGTTTTTGCTAGTAGACAATGTTTAACGCCTAAACTTGGTATTTAATATGTGATCAATGACAATTGCACGGACCACCTAAACTCAGACGCGGGGTTCGGATGCGACCTGCTGACTTAGATGGATGTGATGTTACGTAAACTGTCCTAGATTTGTATAGGTGGCTTTACCTAACGCCGCGCGCACTTCGTGTCTCCGTTGTATAGGTTGTTGATTTTTTCGTTCTGTAGAGAAAACTAGACCGATTTTTTTTTACATCACAAATGTATTCCAAGTAATAGAATGTGCAATATTTTTCACTAGTATTTTTCTTATTCACCATAAAATACCATAAGTATACGTAAAACGTCTAAGGTAACTTATTGCGCACACTGAAGAATACATTTTGGTTGATAAATTTCCATTATCTAAAATATGTTTCATGAAATCTTACGAATTTTAAACTGATGCGAGATCTTCCAGGAAACTGCAGGGTGACCCACCGATATTGAGTCACCTGTGGTCACCACAATCCTTCGAAATTATATATAATTGCCCACCACCGTAACACAGCGGTATGTTTGCGGACTTACAACGCTAGAAACCGGGTTTCGATACCCGTGGTGTGCAGAGCACAGACAGCCCATTGCGTAGCTTTATGCTTCACAATGAAACAAACAAACAATTATATGTAATTAAAGATTGTTGGCTTTTGACTAATTAATGCATGACATGACCAAGCACAATTTGTTTTCGCCACTTGTTGCTTTGTTCTATACCAAATTCAGAGTCGTGTCAGAAGTAATTTCTTCTACCATTTTCACCATTCAAAATCTGAATATATTATTGTATCGGCCTGGCACGACTCGGTGGTTTGGGGGCTCGACTTTCAATTTGCGGATTTGAACCTCATCATCGAACATGCTCTCCCTTTCACCCGCGCGGGCGTTATAATATAATGGTCAATCCCACTATTGGGCAAATACTATCCCAAGGGTTGACGGCGTTGACTAGCTGTCTTCCCTCTTGTCTATCGCTTCAAAATTGGGGACGGTTAGCGCAGTTAGCCCTCGGGTAAAATTCAACAAAACCTATAGCTTGAATATTCGTGTTAAGGAAACCTTCGTGTCAGATAGCATCACGTTAACGGACGTGAGCTGCCCACAACTGGCTCAGGTGGTGCATAAGATAGCTACAATTAATACTAAAACAGACATCCTAATTCCCACGCTAATCACAGGAACAGAAATATTTATATTTAATTCTTATACAAAAGGTAGGTTTGACAGAAACTTTTTTATGAAAGACGTATAACATTCTTGTGATAATATTATTGTACAATTTGCTTAAGGGTATCGTTATTTAAAGTATATCTTTATGTATTACCATTTGCATAATACCTATATGTTATGCATAGCCGACTTCATATCGATTTTACTTAAAACTTAATATCAAAATACCAACGATAAATCGGTGTGTACACACACACACACACACGCGCGCGCGCGCACGCATCACCTCCATCTACCATTGTAAAGTTATATCTAAATTAACATTGTTGTTGAATGTCATGCTCATTCCTGCTGGTGCAATTAGAATACCCTTCGGTTATTCTTTCCACAATATTTTAGTTTGCCTTGATAAAAATTAGATCATAAAACAATCTAAAGGTCGTAATCAACAAGTGTGTTGAATCTAGCTCTTAGAATAATATTTGTTTATGACATTCAATACTGATGAAACAGACACTGATGTTTAAGAGATAGAAATAATGTTTTCCTCCTTTGTATAATAAATGGTGTGTGGTGAATAAGGAATTTTATGCCCAGAGGTTGTCGCCATGCTGTGGCGATAAATTAGTATTAAGTTTTTACCTTAAACTTGGTTCCCAATTTTTATTATTGTATTGTTTGTTTATTTTATTTTCAATCATTGTTACCTTTCTGAGTTCAGTATTCTTGATGATAATATATATAAGTAATCTTATACGCTTACCGAACAAACAAAACGTATTGATTGTATTGGCTTTGTGGATGAATTTATTTTATTATATTCTGTTGTCTAATACAAAATAAGTGTTTAGATAACATCTGACGCTTTAGTATCGCCAATAACATTGAGCTATGTTCTACGACTTACACAGATTTTCATGTCTCTCAGTTCATTGTATTGCACCCACTGAAAGATGTGTAACAGTTCAAGTGGGACGAAGCTGGCAAAATGCCAAGTTTTCTAAAGCAACTGGTATTGACAGTGTTGTATTTCTTTTTTTTTTTCTTACCTACATTTGTAGTCATGACAACGGTGATTGTTGAATTTTTAAAGGTACCAGTGAGTTGGTGGAACATAACCTAAAGTGCATACCTGATTCATGCGTCTTGCTTCATTTGTTCTTTTTCGTTACCAATTCATGAACCGGATAATGTGAAAAGATGATCAAAATATAATGACTGTATATGTGTGCATGTAGTTAGTCTAAAAAATATATTAGGAAAATGATGAATATCAAAATTATTTGATGTAGTTTGACCCTATCAAAATCGGCATCTTAACACTTTTGAAACTACTGTTACTGATTTTACTTGTCAGCTATGATTATTGATTACTTCAGTAAGAATTATCAGCCTTACAATTCATTCAGTAGTCAATTTTTTGTTTTAGGGATTATGTTATTCCCTCGAAGAAGCTTTACACCATTTTTATGTTTTTAACTCGTTATCGTGTTTCGTCTTTGAATCACATCCTTCGAACAAACACCCGCGGCTCAGTGGAATCCATCTTTAGCTTATAAAATGTGTGGCCTCGAGTCAAAAACTGGGCCGAACTTGACCTTGTGTCGTAAGGTCCATGATGTCGCTGAGCTCACTACACATCCAGCAATGGTCATAAAGCAGAAGTCAATTCCGCTATCTGGTTTGAAGAACAGGATTTAAAAAAAAAAAGCTCTACTGGTAGCGTATGCTGCTGACTAGCTTGCCTTCCCTTTGGTCAGTAGTTAAATATTATGGACGGCCAAACCTGGACTCTAGAGACCTCTAACATGCACATACGTTCCGTTCAAGTTGAAAGTGAAACGTTCAACTGGAATACTTAGTGTAAATAGTCCTTTTAATGTATATTTCTCACCTCTGAATATCGTAATACATTACAATAATTCGGGGGACTGACAGCAATATGGCAATCATGTTTTTATTATAGGTTAGACCTTACTGGAGAAACAGCAAACTCCATAAGTGACGCTGAGCTATATCGAAACGAATCTAATATTTATGGCAAATTAATAAGGCTACCTGTCGCTCTCCGTAATTTTGAATTATGACCAGAGGAAAGACAGCCATTCAGCACTCAGCAGCACCCAACTATCAACGTGAAGGGACTTACTGTCACTCCTGTAACACACCTACAGCTTAAAATGCGAGGAATGTTTTCTGATGATCTTGCATAAGATGAAAACTATCATCAGGACTGAAACATAAACATAAGCTAGTCATCACAGTTAACAACAACATCCAAGTGGATATAAATAGAAGTCTGGTGATTCACAGAAAGTTTGTGTCCGCCTCTAATGAAAAAGCTGGCAACATACTTGTAAAACAAAGCAAATTTGTCCACCTCTAATGAAAAAGCTGGCAACATACTTGACAAACAAAGCAAATTTGTCCACCTATAATGAAAAAGCTGGCAACATACTTGTAAAACAAAGCAAATGTGTCCACCTCTAATGAAAAAGCTGGCAACATTCTTGTAAAACAAAGCAAAATAAAAGTGTGTGGGAGTATCATTATTATCAGATGATACTATTTATTTGTCCTACTCTTACACCATTATTTTGATCAGGGTCTTACATCTCTGTTAATTATGGAATCACCAATCCAACAGAGAGCTGGAATAGATGTACATAGTACTGTATAGGAACGTAAGGCTGTGGTGTCATAATTCTCTTCCCATGCACTGTCAGTATGCATAGTAGTTTAGCATTGGCAAAGAAACTGTGTTAAAGGCTATGTTTGAGCTAGATATTCCCTTTATCTGATGGGTGACATCACAGCTGCTGTATCTAATGTCATTGAACAGGTAACCAAATTGATGACTGCCTGCTATGGACAATTGAAATGTGACAGCAAGGTTTGGCAAGGACACCATGACAACACTAAAGCTCAGTGACTGGCATCCAACAACAGAAGCTTTTGTCGGAAATGTAAAGAGTTTCCATGTTGAAACATTTGGGAAAATGCTCTTGATTCATATTCACCACCACTTGATCCAGCAGAAAGTCAAATGTTGGTGAGTGATCACAAAAAGGTGCGCAAACAGTTGTTCATGTATTGATGAACTTAGGATGATCATTTTCACTAACCAGATTGGTTAACTTGATCAATGCATAGAATATTCTCGTCCTACATATATTGAGGAACTTTGCACTCTACATATCCATTGACTACTGATTCACCGTGTAGGGTACGGTCCGCTTTCATCAGTTAAATGCGAGTGCGCTGTATACAGTGTACGGCTCGCAAAAATTATTCGCGTGTTTGAAGCAGCTACAGTCAAGGGGTTAATGCAAAATGAAATCAATTCTTGGAAATACATGTCATTTATTGCTTTAAAAATAGAAAATCCAGATAATAATTGGCAGATATTATTGAGGTTTTAAATAATTATGAAAAACAAAATCATAGAATATAAGAAAAATAACGTATGAGGAATATATCTTACTAGATTGGATAAATAAGTTAATACATCCATAAAGTAGCACACAGATGTCTGACTGCTGGCTTTTAAAGCTATAAATATTAATAGGATGTTTTAGTTATTTCATGTAACAAGCTTGTTACCATTTTAAGTGTTTGTGTTTTATTCTGAATATTCATCAGTACTTTCTGATAAAAAGTTAAGTGTGCTCGCTGATTTCCTATGATATGCCATAATAAAAACCAAAAACCAGGTAAGTAACAGATTTCAATAAATCGAAACAAAAACATGCTTTCTTTCTCCAGTTACAACAAAATCCGTATTTTCATCCAGAGAGTTTGTTCTACTTTTTTTAGAATAATGTATTGGTTTGTTTTTACTTTATACCCCTCAAACAAAAGAAGTAAAATATGAACAAGTACTGACTTAGAGAACTTATAACCAGGTCCAGCGTAGCTTTTTTATTTATATTAAAAATACTGTATTTAAATATTGCATTGCAAGCTTCAAAAATATGTATTAATTACAATGCCAAAATTTGTAGCAACAAAAACAATACTGTATATCTGAGGCAGAACATTAACTAACTTCATGCTATATAATTTTGAAATTCATAAAGCCAAAATCCAACGTATGAAAAACCAACAATCAGAAATAATAAAGTATACCAATATCAATGTAAATAAATAAATATTGCTTTATTAAACATCTACAAAAACATTTGAACAGTTTGAGGTGTACTATTTTGTGGTCACAAACGAAATTTTATCACATTGACTCCATCATTACCATAAAATGACCATCTAGATTGTTTCCCATGACTATTTTCTTATGTGCTTTAAAAAGATTTCTATGAATTATCAAAAACAAAAGATTTTGGTACACAAAAAGTTTTGAAATATCAAGTAATAAATAGTTGGGATAGTCGGAAACATCTGAAGTTCTGGGGGAAAAATGCTAATTTTTCACTGAATAAGAAACCATCTGTCAAGTTTTTATTTTAAAAAATAGCTGGAGATCTATTTTATGACAGTTAACAGAAACATTGAAAGTCAGTATCAGGTGAGGATCTCCAAGATAGATAGCTTATGATTAACGAACATTATTACATACACAATCATGTAAAGTAATACGTACAGAGTGTGTTTTATGGCTTCAGTAACAAGAGTTTGTAATCTTCCATCAATGACTCGTTTTTTATTTTCCAATATGCAGGAAAAAATAATCTTGGGGTATGAAAAATGTTGAGAATGGCTAGTGTTCATTATTGTACTCCCAATTCAACAGCTCGTATGCTAAGAAGGATGACATTATATATATATGCAAGACCACCTTCATAATTAAGTTACACTACATATAATATTTTCAAATCATGTTTACAAAGGATTTACATGGAAAATAATAACAAAACAACATGGATAGTGAGAAATAATATCAAATTAATCCAACAAATAATTGTCAAATTTTCCTGGCAGTGGCAATGGAAAGCCTTTTCACGTATGCTGTTTTTGAAGATCTGAATTAATGTTGCCTATCTATATAAGCAATGTAAACCTTCACGATAATCTAATTTTCACACATTAGAGTTCTAGGAAAATTTTCTATGCTTTCAGTATTTTTTTTATGTAATTTGGCTTTGAATTTATATTTGTAAAAAAGAATAAAATGGTAACTGAATAATATTTTAACATAATACAGGTAAAATATGAAAAACAAATATAACCAACTGCCACTTAAAATCATTCCTAGTGCCACTTATTACTTGTACTCAAATTTATATATATTTTTTATACCTTTCTACAGTAGCAGCATCTAAAAGATCTTCATTACAAAATTATATACCATATAATTTACTTGGTTCAGCTCCTTAGTGGCACAGCAGTAAGTCTATGAACTTAACACTAGTAACCGGTTTTTGATATCAGTGGTGGTCACAGTACACATAGCCCATTGTGTAGCTTTGTGCGTAACTAGAAACAAACAAATTCCTTTGTTCGAAGGTAGAGTATATGGAGTCAAAGTGTAAGTGAGGACTTTACTTTTTTGTGTTAATTCTTGAATTTCAGCATTGACCCATTTATCAAACTCTGTGTCTGTAGTTGAAATGTTTTTGTTCAAATTATACCTTGTTTTCAGTCTCAACAACGAGGACCTTAAATTCTACTATTAGTAGACTCTTCATTGACTCAAACTGTTTCATGGTATGTGCAGGCTTCCATTTGTAGATTTAAACCCAATACAGATAAGGGTGCATGCCACAATTAAATATATATATATATACCGCATTGCCCCGATTATAGTGCGATCTCACATATAAGGCGACCCCCATTTTAAGAAACCATGGGAAAGAAAATACAATTGATTGTCATAACGTTCTTTCATAGGTCCGCAAAATTGATATTCTAACTGAACAACCCGCTGGTGGATTAGTTACAAGAATTTAGTGATGACCTTGAGTGAACATCTGACGCGCATGCTTATGCGGATGCTACCTGGACATCTAAAATTTCTACATGCTAGAGTAGGGGAAGGGGTCTGTGATCGGCCGCGATTATAATTTTACAGCCTAATTATTAATCAAAAACATCGCCTTATAATCGAGCCAATACGGTATAAATCGTATATATTGCGAACCGTGGTGTCTGTCCGAGCGTTTGTCTGTCTCCTGTTTACGCGGCCACTTTCCACGCTGCGTTTGAAAAAGCATGACTGAAATGCTAAACAATTACTTTTCGCGGGGGGCGGTATAAGTAGCTCAGAACTTTGACTCTGAGTGAAACCAAGAGTGCAACACAATTAAC
The DNA here is from genome assembly GCF_000517525.1 of Limulus polyphemus. Lineage (NCBI taxonomy): Eukaryota > Metazoa > Arthropoda > Merostomata > Xiphosura > Limulidae > Limulus > Limulus polyphemus. The sequence continues at coordinate 225,810 of NW_013665820.1, read as the reverse complement.
CTTTTTAAAGTCCATGAAATCTAGATTGATAAATTAGCTTAAACTTTTTCCGTCATTGGGGACGGGTACTTTTGTTTGTATTCTTATATGATATTTATATGCATGTGTATAAAAACAGAAATATAGGTGTAATCCACACTGAGTTTCACTTTCAACAGGTATTCTGTCTAGCCTTTGTAAGTAATTAAAACAAACTACAAAATTTCATATTCAGATCTTACAGAGGTATTTAAGATGCTTAGTTAAATTTTAAGTAGACATAAAACATACACTATTCTAACACGAGATCATTTTCACCAAAGTTACAAAGTTTTTAGGTATTGTCATGACTTTTGGAGTATTTCAGTAATATATATTTGATTATCAAGGGTATATATTCCAAGAGGATGGTAGCCAAACAAGTATGGTATAGTCGTGATCATATAATAATCAGTTTTTTTTTAACCACATAGGAATGGGAATATGGACAAAATTCAACAGTATCAAGTTGAATCAAGAGAAATAAGATGAGGTCTTCACAAGATAGATGCTTGCTATTTTTCAAATTGGTAGCTGTCATTCTTAAAATCAACTCAACACTCATATCCTCAGAATATCTTATTCTTACTTTTTAAAGACGTTTGAGTCATGAATAGTTTCTATGTGTCAATACTAAGTTTTTGCCACTATTGTACACACACTGCAAACAATTTTCTGGTTGTGTGCTGATTTGGTTAGGCTAGTACTATGTTAATTGTATTATAGTTTGTCTATATTTATAGCAATTATGAAACAAATAAGTATAATTTAATTCGGTATGAATATATATTACTTGCATTTGCGTTTAGTCTTATCTTGTATATATTGCGAACCATGGTGTCTGTCCGAGCGTTCGTCTGTCTCCTGTCTACGGCGGCCGCTTCCCGCACTGCGTTTAAAATGCTGCGCACGCAGGCAAAGCTCAACATTCACTTTTGAAATGATGGGAGAACAGGCATGAATAATGTTGATGCCCAATTTTATTTCAGAAGCAGTATATTCTGCACTAAATTGTTAGGAAGTAATCAAACTAGCATTCACATTTCAAAATGTGACATAAAAAATAAAACTGTAAATTTACTGTATGTTATTGTTGAGTGGCTCTTGGCATAACTGAAATGCCCAACGATTATCTTTCGTAGTGGCTTTGGCTCTGAGTGAAACCAAGGATGCAACACAATTAACCTTTTTAAAGTCCATGAAATAATTTAAATTGGTAGATTAACTTAAACCTTTCCCGTCAGTGGGGACGGATACTTTTAATTGTGTAAATATAACCTATAGATTTTATTTCTTTGGTTTGTTTTGAATGTCGCGCAAAGATGTTACTAATTTATCAGTGATAGAATAGAGGGAAGGCAGCTAGTTAACACCACCCACCGCCAACTTTTGGGCTACTCCATTACCAACAAATAGTGGGATTGACCGTTACATTATAACGCCCCCACGGCATAAAGTATAGATGAGTACGTGATCACGGTTCTAAGTCTTTATTGTCTACAACTGTGCAATAATGCAAAACTGCTATTTAATATATTCTTTTCATGTCTAAGAGGTGGGCTGTTGCAGTGACCTGACAAAATCAGATTTATAATTACCACTAAGGAGAAACAGATGACTGAAACATTTTAGCCTTTCTTTTCTCATACACATGTATGAGTATTAACTGTCTAATAAATTCCATTCAGTTAGTAAAACTGATGCTAGATAATACTTATTACCATAAGGCATAGAAAGGGACGAGAAAATATCAATATATCCAAATGTTTAACTGTGACAGAGTATCATCAGACAGATTCATAAAGTACATGGTCTTAAGATATAGAATCTACAAAAAAAAAAAATGTATAGACGCTAAATCCAGGCTTACCATAATGTGACCATATAGGCTGCCAGACGCTAGTGAATATAATGTTTTACAGCACCAGATGTATTACTTTCGTAACCTGTTTATCTTAATAACATCGGTTGGTCTTCCGAGATTCCTCCTAAGGTTAGTGTAAACTTACTTGTTACTTACAGCAAAAAGGTTCATTTGTAACTGCCATGGACAAAGTTTCTGTTGTATAGCAACAGTTTTCTTTATACAATTGTAATGTGCCAAAAAATACAAACCTAGGTTGTTTGTCAGTGCAATATTTTTAATCGATTTTAAGAAGAAAAGTTCAACTTTACATTAAACATATTTTATGTTAGGAAAATTGTTTTGCATAAGTAATGAAAGATTGGGTTGATCTAAGTGCATAAAGAGGATAACAGAGTTAAAAAAGTTAATATTTTTGTTCTAAGCGTTTTTTTTCTTCATGTTTTTATATCATTATCCTAAAAAAAACTGACTGTAGTCATCAATATGAATGTGACTGAGGAGGTTAAGGTTACTTCCAGTAGGCAGCCATTCTGTGCTCTACATTTACTGTCTTGAATTCTGTACTTGGAGCATCATAACAGTTCAATTAGGCTACTGGACATTGTGCAGAATAGCTTTCATTTTGATGGCAAAAGAAGTTAGGGTAGGTGGGTGGGAGTTTAAGAGTTAACATTGCTATAAAGCTTTGGATTGTTTTGATGTTCAAATCGTAATTTGTTTAGAAATACCCTTATTACTTCTTACTATAATGGACGTAGCGTGTATGTCATTATCTATGTATATATCTAAAACTCCTGCGCCATCTATTGAATGGCACCACAAACAAATTTCCATAAAAAATTTCACCCTTTGGGTATTCAAGATTCAGACAATTAGAAAAATAACTGGTATGTGCAACAACCGTTCCTTTATCACAGAACACAATTTTAAATAACTCTTCTCATGACAAGAACACGATTTTCACTTGGACTGTACATGAGTTTGATTATATATTTATTGGTGTAATTTTTAAATGTAGTATTGAGAAACTGGAGTCCTTAAAAACTTTTTTCAATAAACGGTACCAACTTAAATTTGTAAAATCATTACAGTTTATATCAGTAAAATGTGTGAAAATTTTGAGCTCTGTTTATTGAATCATTTTGATGCAATGAGATGCGTATGAGACTAAAGAGCACAATCTGAACACTTTTTCAGTGCAGTACTTCCCAGAATAAAAATCTTTTTTACCAGTGGTGGGCAGAGTACAGATAGCTCATTGTGTAGTTTCGTGTTTAACTAAGAAAGAACGAACAAACGAAAAATTCCATTTTTAGAAATTGTTCACTTTCTCCAAATTTTTTTCAATGGGGTATGAATACTACAATTAGTAATTACAAGCACAAACAGCTAGTATTTTTAATTCTGCTAGATGTATCAGTTTGTAGTTTTGAATAGTGGTTGATTATTATTACGAGTGGATATAATAAGAAACTGCGTATGTGCATTGATACAACACGTCCCTTGAACGTCCCAAATGTTAACGTACGCAATGCTAACAAAAAAACATTTACTACGCTCATGTTAATTTGAAGTCAGAGGAATACTGTCTGTTATATTTAAAGTTCTGTTTTGAAAGTGGACCTCCTCAAAGTCTTACCGAAAAAGGTACAGTTCCATTGTCTTTCATCTAAGCTGTTTTTGTTTGACTTTTTGGTGCAGATGATAGAATGGGGCTTGCATAATAATGTAGCTGTTAATAAACAAGTGCTGATTGGATTTTTTGTTTTCTTGTTTATTCAGCGACAATATCGGGCATGTAGAACCAATACAATTTCATTAATTTAAAGCTTTCAAAAGTTGTAGTACCAGAATTCAGAAAGACTCATTGGTCTCTTGTTGTGGAAGTTATCTATAAAACCATTTAGTGCTTTCGAAAGGTTGAGTATGCGTTCAAACTTTTGAAGCTACGAAAAACTGTGTTCCTTCTTTATTTTCGCGAAAGTCCGGAAATTGTGTTAGTGTGTAGAAAAGCAAGCCATAAAACGTATGTATGGGTTCGTGACGTCGTTCATAGCTGGGCACATGAATATAGTATAAGGCTTGTCGTCATGGTAACGGTAACACGCCTTCATCTGTGTGAGAAGATGGAGAGGAGATTTCGCCGTTGTCATTATATACATTTCTTTTCTGAGTCGAAGAGACCGATGATTGTTACCAGTGGTTACTTAAATATTAATGCGTTTCGAGTAAACAACTTTTTGCACACTGACAACTAGTGTACTAACTGTCTTAAAATATTTAGTATCAACTTATGTTTTATGGAAACTATTACGGGAGTAATAACCATCAGTTTATGTTTTAAATGTCCCTCAACCAAAAATAAATCATCATTCGTGAAAGGCGAATTAGTTTTATAATGATATTTGTGCATTCTGAGTATTAAATAGTCATTAACTTTGTCTCCTGTATTATTTATCCCTTTGTTTCAGTATCCATTTTGCGATATCCTAAGACACGAGCCACTAAGTATCATCATCATGGCTGACAGCAGAAAACTATTTTAGTACTTGTCTATTTCCATACTTTGTGATTGCGTTGTCATTAAAGTTCATAAATTCAGTAATAAGCCCAAGGGGAAGAATTAAATGGTAATTGTTTTGTAATTGTATGTATGGTTGAAAATGTTGTCTTTATTGTTTCTCGCTAGTTAACTATTATTAAAAAAAATTGCGCATGTGATCAATGATAACTTTGTACCTCAAAGAAAATTTTGTTTCCTCTCATTCGAAAAAAGTGGGTATTGGCAGTTCGTAGACTTGTGATGGATACTGAACAGATAACGCGAATTTTTTGTAATATGTAGGTACATGTGTTAAACAGGGAGTGTCAGTGTAAAGCTGTAATTAAATTTTTTATATGCATTTTCCAACGTAGATCATTGAGTTGTTTCACTGGGAAAAGATGTAGTTTTTGTTTTGCTTGTGAATATAAGTTCTTATAAGTTTACTTGGATATATTATTTTTTACTAAACAAGCGGAAACTGCGCCATTTTCAGTCTGTTGATTAGGTAAAACTGAAATACAACAAACATTTTTCAATAAACAAAGAAAAGTTCCTTTTTTCAGCTCGTATTAAATAGCTTATGTGTTAGCAAAATAAACACAAGTACGTATATTATTGTGCTTTGAATTCTGGTATTGCTTGCCCCAAGGTATAAATTGCTATATTGTTGTGATAAGTAACTTATTATTGTTGCCGCAGCACAACGTTAATAAATGTTCCGATCCTCTCCTTTTTGATATCCAACATTTAATGTTCGTAAGATGTTTGGTATTCAGACCTTGTCATTATTTGCCCTACAGTTAGATGTTAATGGCCAGGTAGTTAGGGTGCTTGACTTGCAATCTGAAGGTCGAGGGTTCGAATCCCCATCCTACCTAACATGCTCGTCCTGTCCAGTGTGGGGCGTTGTATATTGTAACAGTCAATCCCACTATTCGTTGGTAAAAGAGTAGCCCAAGAGCTGGCGGTGAGAGGTGATGACTAGTTGCCTACCCTCTAGTCTTTCACTGCTAGATTAGGGACGGCTAGCGCAGATAGCCCTCGTGGAGTTTTGCGCGAAATTCAAAACAAAATAATCAAATAACGTTAACAATATGTTGTACTAACCTGCTTTCTATTGGCGCCAGAGTTAGATGTTGACTGTAATTTGATCCATAACCATAGCAGAGTATAAAAATAAACTATTAGAATAATCACGATAATTGAATAAATCGAAGTCGTTTTTACGGTCTTGATACAAATAGATTTTTATATTATTGGCAGCAATGATATGATCATTAAAAGTAGTTTTAATATTAAAATGTAATTATCATACATCAGTAATATATTTGAATCTAACAACTTATCTACACAGTTGATTTTGTCACTCTTGATTTTTCTCTTTGTTTATTTTGTTTTAAAGTACATTGAATATTTTAATTGTTTTTATAATATATTTTTAGTTATCTTTTAATAGTTAAAGATTCAATATTAATTTTTTTAAAGTTTTATTTTAAGTTTAAAAAAATGAATATTCTTCTTTCTTCCAAATTTCCAATTTAAATTTATAAGGAGTTAACCTTCTCTTTTTATTCAATTATAAATCTTTGATGACATTTTTATTTTGCATTAATTTTATCATGAAAGAGAAGTTTACAGTTAAATATGATGGTAATGAGATAAGTAGTTTGCATCAGGTACTGCTTTAGAGTTAATTTATTTTTTGCCAGATTTTCTGTAATGTATAAATTTAATCTGAATCCAGACATGCAAGTAATTAGTAAAGAACTAATTGACTTATGTTTATTTTAATATTACTAAAGTTTGTTGAGTATCTATTAGAATATTTTGAAATTATACCTTCAAAATGTTTTGTCAATTGATTAATGTCTTTATTTCCAAATTCTAGTCCAATTTTTGAATGTTTTTTTCTCATCAAAGGGTAGGGCAGAAACTGCCATCTCTGCTATAAAAGTGGGCTCTTGATAAACTGTGTGTTGAATGATGATGTGTCCTAGACATGCATTTATTGAATATCTGTGTCTAATTTTTTTAGATCAATAAAGAATGTGAATCTTAAAAATATTTAGTAGTCAATTAGTACATCTCAATCAAGGAGAGAAGCTAAACTATGAAGAGTATTTTAAGTTTTAAAAAAGTTCATGAAATCTACAAAAGTTTAAGTTAATATTAAAGTGTTTTTATTTAAATATGGAAATCAAAAATGCATTCCATTAAATTGGTATAGTTTCATTTCAAATGATCATAAAGTTCTTTGACAAACTTTCATTGTTTGATATAATGTAAAATATACATTTTCAGGTAATTTCCAAATATGTTAACATTTTACATTCATAAGCTTAAACATCTTTTACAATAATTAAATTTATTTCTTTAGCTTCAAAATAAATTAAATTTTATGGAAATTATCTTTCTTTCATGTTTTCTTTTTTTCACCTATATGCATATATGACAACTAAACTAAAGTAACAAAACGTTCATTATTATATAGAATGCTTTTTGTTTTAAATTACTTTTCTAAATTTTGGTTTAATCTATGATATGCAGATGAACTTTATGACCAGATTAATTGTGGAAAAATACATGAATGCTCTTGAAACCTCTTATATTGATACTTCACTATTGGTGAGTTGCTTTTTTGTTTTTTTACAAAGTCTGTTGTCATTGGTTCATTACTTGTTTTAGCTTCATATTATAATGTTAATTTTTCTTTATAACCCACAAGAGCTTTTTGCTTTATTTGTTGTTTTGTTTCTCCTGAATATGAATAATATATGCTTGAAGAGTCCAAATTGTTTTAGATTTGGAATATTTGATAATCATTTACTCTATATTTCACATGTATGGATGTAGTAAAACTAATTAAGTAATGGTAATATTATTACTTTCAGAATATTATTCTGTTAGTTAAAGAAAAATATGTATTCAATGGTATATTTTGATGCAAGCAAGCTATCCACTTGGATAAAAAGTTATAATCAACCCAGTAATAAGTACAACTAATTAAATATACTGTTCTCATTTTCTTACTTATAAGCATTAGAATTTATTTTTCAATTGGTTGGGCACCTTTGTTGTTATCAATACTTTTGGTCATAAACCTAATATATCTCAAGGTTTGGCCAGCTTAGGATTTAGTTAGTCCTAAATCTAGATACTAAGCTAACAGTGCTAATTCTCTCTCTAATAGAAGTATAATAATAAAAATAATAGAACTAGATATGTTAAATATTTTAGCCAATACTTTTATTGAAAGTAATATTAAAGAAAGAATAGAGTATATCTTATTTAGAGAATATGCAAACACTAGTTAGCTTCAAGTACTGTTTTATATTTAATGTAAATTTAGTTATTCAGGTTCTTAACTTGCTCAATACAAATTGATTTGTAGAATTCAAAAAGTAAACCTACATTATAAATGGCAAAATTAATCTAGCAAATTTGGTAATTTTCTTTAAAATTTAACCATAGTTTAATTTAATTTTCAGTAATAACTTTTTCATATGCTATTTTATATTGATGGGTGTAAAAATTTGCCAGTGAGAAATAAATATTGTACATTTACATTTTGTGAGTTTATATATTTACACTATTTGCTGGCCATTTGGTTGATTTAGAGGAAGAAATGTTAATCATATTTCTTCATCATAAACTTAATTGTTATAACTGATAAATTAAACTTCATTTACTCTCCAACTTACATCCATTATATCTTTTTAGTCACCTGTTTTCTCATATTAAATTATTGTATTATCTGGTTTTCAAAAATACTATAATTATTTAAACTAATAGTCTACTATTTGATTTTTTCCCATATTTAATATTTTGTTTCTTGTTACATTATTATTATCTATTTTTTTATTTTCTGTGCTGGAAATTGTTACTGTAAAGGAGTTATTTTTTAACATTTCTTCTGTGTGTACAAAAGATGCCACTTAAAATTGATATTTATTGTAAAAATATAAATTCCCTACATTTTTAACATTTATAATTCATAAGCCAAAAAGTAGAATTGTTTTTTTTTTATAGAAACATATCATCCTTCTCATTTTGAAGGATACTTTACATTTAAAAATATTTTTATTTTATTTTATGCGTAACTTGACTCTCACATTTTTGTTTCATATGCTTGATATTTTGCTACAGTCAACACTTGTTAATTGTTAAGCAAATGTTTTCTCTTCCTGTAATTTTTTAGCATTTTTTTTCAACTTTATGGGTAAACTCAGTTTATATAAAAGTATATTTTAGTTTTATTTCTAATCTTATGTTATAAAAATATTCAGATATTACATTTTATGAACAATTAAAAAATGAAGTATGAATTATGTCAGAAAGAACTTCAAACTATTCCCTGGCAAAATAAAAACACCTTTTTTGTGAAATGTAATATAAGTTAATTTAATAATTAGTTGAGAGGAACTAGTGATTAGTATAAATCCTGCACCATTTATTTTGTTGATGGAATTCTTTTTCATTATTTTGTATTCTAAAATTTACAGAATTTTGTTGATAACCATGTGCCTTCAGTGATACTTGTTTTTGTTTCACATAGTCTATATGATTTTATACTCAAATGATGCTAGTGATGTGTGAAGTGTTTTCCATCAGTAAAAGGTACTTGTATTAATAAATAAACATTGGATTGCCCTTTTCTCTGTGTCCACTGATTTTAAATTAATATAAACTGGAATTAACAATATAATGCCTTGAATTATTTCTTCTATAATTTGAGATTTGTGAAAATACTAATTTTATTGTAAGTGAGGAATGAGCTTGATCAAAGTATCACCATATTTTATAGCATCATATGGTTCTCGGTGTATAACTCAAAACCACACCTCTGCTACCATTCCTTGCTGTTGTCCTTAAGTTGTAAAGGATAATGCCTGTGGTCATAGTACCCAAATGTGTTGGAGATATTCTATTTATCAGGCAAAATCCAAATGCCAATGAAAACCTGCCAGCAACAAAGGGCAATCAGTTAAGGGTAAGGAGTTGAATGTGTGAACCTACAATATCGCAACTCCAACTGCCTTTCACTGTATGCAGCCAGTTGTAGGAGGGCAGTAACCCTAAATATTTAGAAATAACTTTAATGTAGAATTAAACTAACTCATAAAAATTCTACAAAGTAAAACTCCCAACCTCCATCCTTGATTATTTTCTGTGCTAAAGTTTATAAATGGTTAAAATCTTTTTTGTGCTCCATTGCAGCTAGATGGAACTAGATACCTTTTATTACTAAGGGTAATAAAAAAAAAAATATATATATATATATACTTGTTATGATGTCCACCAACACAAATTTTCTGCTGTTTCAGTTAGTTTCATGTGTATATTTGTAGTTTTATCATCTAGTATATACAAATGTTATTTATATATAAAGGTTGCTAAATCTTTTTATACTTGGTATAAAATCATTTTCGAACTGTAGCTGAACAAGGTTAGTAATACCAGAATATTTTAAAGGTAATTTATAGCCATCATTGGCAAAAGCTGCAATAGCGAGCTGCACACTATCATCATTACAACAAATATCACTGTGAACTGAGAAAATTTCACATTTCAGGTAAAATGTCCCATTTTATTATATTAATAATGTCCAACATGTGAAACTGCTATACTATCAAAGACCTCCAAACATTCATCAAAATGTACACATATATTTGGTTACTTTCATTTTTTGTTAGGGATAAGAATCACAACTAGATTGAAATAAATATAATTTTAGTCATACAAATGTTCTTACAAGAATGTTTATGAACACTGGGAAGTTTACAGAGAAGGATGAAAAAATTTTCTGTGTTTAAAAATTACTAATGTTTTCAATATTAACACATTTTTATGTTTATTTTACTTTAGAGAACCTCTCCCTCCTCCTCTAACATGATTGGATCAATCAGACTAGTTATCAAATTCTCCTAATTTTCTTATAACATTTTGAGAAATTGATTTATACTAAGTTCATTATTTTATTACCATTGCAATGAACACCATTTTAGTATTTAATTGGTGCATTAAGTTAAAGTTCCTTGTTAAAATACTGGATTTGATTCTCCATGGTGAACAAAGTGCAGATAGTCCATTGTGTAGCTTTGTACTATGAAGACAACACCAATGACCAAATTAAATTATCTAAATTTGAAGTTATTTACTCATTGGTATATTTCTAGCAATACTGTCAGGTTCATCATGTAAATTATTGAGTTGATTGTTTATGAAGAAACAGCTATTACACACTGTTTTTTTTTTCAATCCCTTATGTTTCCATGAGTATACTTAATATTGAAATTTTTTAATTTAATAAAACTTTCTTTTGGTTGTTATGTACTTATTTCGTAAAACTCACATTATCAGTTGTTTGAAATAAAACATTTCAATATACACAATATTTTTTAGATTTTGGACATACAAAAAATATTATAAACGTTGGTGGTTTGTAAAATTTTATAACAAATTATATTTTAAATTTAAACAAATTTTGTTGACATTTATTTATTTGCATCTTTATAGATTTATCTCTCTCTCATAAAGTAGTTTTAAATTAATACGATTTCCACCAAGTTGGAATTTTTTTCAAACTAACTTGCTTCATCGGGTTCATGGAATTTCCCCCTCCTTCTCATCACATATAGAAAGCTATGATTAAAGCAATTAATCGAAAATTCTGTTTGAATACTCTTGCGAAATTGTGACAAAAATTGTGTATGCTAATCTCTTAAGATTGAAACATTATATAGTAAGATAATTTAATTTCACAGTTAAAACGCAAGTAAAGGGACAAATTACGACTTTTGTTTTCATCATTTAGTTTATCTTCTGTGCGTGATGAGAATAGTACTTGTAGTTTTTATTTAATATATTAGAAAGTTGTCAATTTTAAGACAAATTTTCTTTAAGGATTTTTTTAAGATTATTACCAAAGATTAACCCTTTTATACAGCACCTTCTATAGATATGTTTTACGTACTTTATAGACATGAGACGACTGGAAACATTTGGTATTACTGTCTACATTTTAATGTTAACTGAAATAAATCATCAAGTTCTAGGGAATAATATATGATATTTATCGCCCGCCTAGTTGTTGTACTTTAACATAACAGTTTTACTGTAATTCGCAAGTTTACCATTCCCTAATGATACATGTTCCTGTAATGCAACCTACATGTTTGCCTGATATTTCCTGGTGATACATGTTCCTGTAATGCAACCTACATGTTTGCCTAATATTTCCTGATGATACATGTTCGTGTAATGCAACCTACGTGTTTGCCTGATATTTCCTGATGATACATGTTCGTGTAATGCAACATAAATGTTTGCCTGATATTTCCTGATGATACATGTTCGTGTAATGCAACCTACATGTTTGCCTGATATTTATTTTTGCTCGTAATTTAACGACCACGCAAATTGATAACTTTAGAAATTCTTACAAATTTACACTTATGTTCATTGTTCTTGATGGACATCTTCTCCAAATCACCAAATCATTTCTTCGTTAAAAAAATGGAGGTTTAACTATTTAGTATTATGCAATATAAGTAACCTTAGTACTTCTGTTATTTTTTATTTTACTTGTTTAGTTATTTGTTCACTAGAAACTGTTAAAGAGGAATTCTAGTCTGAAAACTGAATAATATTAATGAATATTATGGATTTTACGAGCTTCAGGTTGTAGCTAAACCACACCTTTTGTCAAGCTTCCAAAAACACAGGTTACATCATTCATAAGTTTACATTCCAACATACCGATCGGCACCAAGGACGAGGGAGGATAGTCAACTTGACACATACAGACACCCAATAAATTAAACTTCACATGAGGTAACAGGCTATGTCATCTGCACCTGAATTGGTTGGTTCATTTGTTCAATGCCTTAGTCTACTGCCTCATCTACTTAGGAGTGATGTTTCCATGATTCATACTTGGGGTGAATTAGGCAGTTTTATTACTCCACCCGTTCGGATTAAGACTGCTTATTGTATTTCATTATTTCTTTTCAAGAAGTGCTATAATTTGTTAGTGGTCTTTTCATTGACGTTAGTTAAACAATACCAAACAACACAACATAAAATAGTTTCTTTAATAGTTTCGAAAGCAGAAATGATCATAGAACTAAAAACTAACAGAACAATGAATACAGAAAATGTATTTACTCTTACTTGCAATGGTTAGAATGTATTGATTCGTAGTCCCACAGTGGCTCAGCGGCAAGCCTGAAGGCTTATAACGACAAAAATCTGGTTTTGATACCCACGGTGGGAAGAGCACAAGATAGCCAATTGTGTAGCTCTGTGCTCAATAAAAAACAAGCATTGATTCATCAGTCGAGTGTCCTCGCTGTAAGTGATATTTTCAGTGATAATCTCAATAACATATCATAAGTTTCGACCTCGTTAGGAGTTTTAGGCTGGTCCTAAATCCATAAGCTAAGCTAACAATGCAAAATAAATTAGTTTTTATTGATCTTAAATTCATATGCTAAGCTAACAATGCAAAATAAACCGTGTAATAAGAATGTCTATAATAAATATGAAACATCAAAACAAACGTATATATTAAAACAAACATTTGAATATTTGTCTTGTTGATAAGACGTGTTAGGTGGTTCATTCAGTTGTTTAGTTAACCTTACAGTTGATATAAATTGTTCACATACGCAGCATCTGCTTCAAAAATTATTTTATAACTATCACGTATACATAAGTTTTATTATCAGTCACATTATCATTGTAGTCGTGCTACCACCGCCATAAACTTGCTTGTTGCTCACTTTTGAATTTATTGTGTTTGGAGGTAGTTAATTTCCCTATATTTTAATGAATATTTCTCCTAACTTTGAGAAATTGTATAGAATAATGCTATAACAAATTTGTTAAAGTTTTGTATTTAACCGTCAAAATAATCAATGGCGTGTTCTGTATTTCGTGTTTGTAGCTACCTCCCATTTTCATTCTTGGGATAAAACTAAAAAGATTAAAATACTTAGCAAGAACAAGACGTAAATCAGGACTCAAAGAAACGGGCGTTAATGGATATTTTAGTGTATATATATATATATATATATATAT
>NW_013665820.1:203058-211693 GCF_000517525.1 Limulus polyphemus | reverse complement strand
ACGTTATGGATATTTAGTGTATATATATATATATATATATATAGGTTTTTAATTGATAATAATTCTCCAATGCGTGCTGATGTCGTTCGCAATGCATTTGAATTATCGTAATTGGAGCATATTTTGTAATATTCTCCAAGACTTGTATATTTGTCCGTCTTTTACAAGAAAAAACACATTTCGAGGTCGATTTTATGTAGAAGGGCGCTGAAATTATAGGAAATCTTTGAGTTGTGATTTTACAAAAGCAGACTTGCGTATCGAATTTCTTTCAGGCTTGCTATGTTTACTTTCCATCACAACTTGTGGAGTTCTCAAGTATATGTTGTAAGCTTCTGTGAAATATTTTCTTTTTAATTCTTTGAGTTCGAGTAATAGTGGTAAATTACGAAGGAAGCATTTTAGGACTAGCAAATGTTTTATGTGATGCGCGTCCATAATAAGTTAAAACAGTAGGATCATTATGTTGAACTTATGCAACCAGATTTCAGAAGTTTCGTCTTAGGTAGTTACTTAAGATTTTCGTGAGTTTAAGACAAGGTCTGTTTTGTGACTAGCGTGCTGGGCTGCAATCCGAAAGTTCAGTGTTCGAACGATGCATGCCGCTTAACACACACTGCTCTTTCAGTTCTGGTTACGCGTCTGCGTTCAGTTATGCACTCTCTGAGGAACGTGCATTTTAACACTAGCCCTGTATCGTAGTTTCCATTGCAAAAGGTTCCATCATAAGGCTGTCATTTGCAAAACACACACTCTTCCTTGTGGGCTTTATGTAATCCATCTAGTGTAAGAGGCCGACAGTTTTCCAGCGCCTTTTTCAAGAGTCTGATCGCACGAAAATCCAAAGGCACTGAGTTTAGTGACTTAACCGTTATGTTATCGTATGGAATATTATTGTACCCTTTTCATTCTACAGCTACTTGAGGTATGTTAAAGTTTGTGTTCGGGAAATTTCACCTGTTAAAAAACGCCACAATTTGCTTATCATGGTATGAGTACGACTTGTTGCAAGTCTCTTTTTTGATGATCCTGGGTATCCAAGTTGATTCATATTCTTTTTTTCTTCTTCTGAATGCCATTAAATACAAGGAATATACCGTCTTGGAAAATCTAACTCTCCGATCTGGGCACATCTCTGTGATCTGAGTGTACGAATATTTTGCATCGGAAAGGGCTGTTACATACCCTTCCAATAAAAGTGATAAAATTTCATTGGCACCGCACTACCCGTGAAACACTAAGTAATGTCCAATTATAGTTCTGATATATTCTCTTTTACCGCGACTTTATATCGATTATTGTTGTCACATGACTTGCTGATTCAGGTATTTGATTCAATATAATGTACTCAACCCTCTACAGCCGTGTAGTCAGCGGGTACTGCTAACTATTATCTTCCTTTGGGTTAACTGTTATAAATTAAGGATGTCTGTGCTGAATCTATAGGTCTCTGATCTGGCCGTTTAGCCCATGTGTCGCATAAGGTGCGGTTCATGTAGGAAATGCCAAATACCTAACAATAAATTGGAACGTGGTGATAAATCTCCTACTGGTGTGGAGTTGACTTGTTTTGTTTCCACTGATACTTTTTCATGCTACAATGTTTTATTCCATAATATTTTGCCAGTCAGATTACAGATTTTCTAAGAACACTAAGAACTAATTACAGAGAATTTATAACCTGTTGTTAACCCTCGACATCACTTTTTGTGATTATACGGTATCTATCGTAAAACTATTTTTTATGCATTGTGTATAATTGACTTACTAGAACATTCTGCGAAGGTTTGAGTCGAGTAAAGTAAATTTACCTGAAATATATTATTTACTGGCGATTATCTGGATTTGTGATGTGACAGGTTGTTATTCAACGTCATCTTCGTGGTCGTGGTGAGGACGAGAGTAAAGAACATGTCTTGACTAAGAGGAGCCCTCTGTTTACTCTCGTTATCTGGCAAGCCTCAGCTCTGAATGTAAGACTCTTGATGTTCTACCGACAGGGTTTTGGATATTCTGCAACAATCTTGTATAATGACCTGTTTTTATAATCGTTATTACTATTTGTCTATGTTCGTCAAGGTCGGAAGCATTGCGACTGGAAAAATAAATAAAAGTAAACACACAGAGCGATATATAGTAACCACCACAACTTAGATTAAACAAACGCAAGGATGTCGCATTGGCATGAGAACTGTAGCACAGCTGGTATTGACAGATCTTAACAACGCATCTCGAGGTCTAGAAGTGAGTGAGACTTCGAAGAAATAACTTACACACGTACGCATTTCTTCTCTCGTTGTGTTCACAGTGTCGTTGTATGTTTTGTTTATGTTCCGTATTGAAGAATGTGATTGCCATGTTCGTATTCACGTGTTATCACAACTGTTAGCAGTCGTTTTGTTAGTTATTTGTAACACATTTTGTTGATTATCAACTGTAAATACACCAGGAATTATTGAGCGGGAACTAATGAGCCCATTAATCTTTAGTGATTGCTTACTAAAATCAGGCAAGTTTAATGTATGGACAGATTCAGGCTGTACCAGTATATAGTTGAGCCAAATGATTTATATGAATGATAATATTTTTAAAAAACAAAATAAGCTATGAATTTTCAACCAGATTCCGTATGTCACAGCTTTCGGACTAGATTAGTCTTAACACCACGTGTTCTTATAATAGAATAATTGCGTGGGCGAGTAAATTACAAAATGTAGAAGAACAAGGTGAAACACGCACCAAGTTAAAAAAAAAGTTTATTGGTGAACACCATTCAGCATGTTTGTGTAGAATATTTAATACAAGTGGAAAGAGCTAGCATCTGACGTACATATGTTTGAAACGTATGTCACTCTTTTTTGTTTTCGAAACACAAAGCCACGTGAAGGGCTATCTGTGCGTATTTCACTTCCGAGGAACACCGAGACTGTAACCTAAAGATTTACACTTTTTACTAAGGTTTTGTTATTGTTTACCATTCCCACCGTTATACAGTGATGTGTTGTCTGTCAGTCAGTCAGTCAGTCAGTAGACACTAAAATGACGTCACATGAGTGACGCTTAATGCTAGCAAGTTGTATTGTCGTGACGTCAGTAAAACGTGCGCATGCCATGAATCACGAGAAGAATTATGCACTTTGTAGGTTACAACACAGCATACAGTTTGACATATGAAATTGAAAAGCAAGGAATAAAAGTATTTGTTATTCTCAGTTTCTGATTTATTTACTCTTAAAACAGAACACTTTCGGGGACCCTGTGAAAGTACATCTAATCATAATTATAAAATAACAAACAGAAACTTTTACACGTATGAAATAAGTGTATGACACACATGAAAAGTAAAACGTGTGTATCGGCTTTCTTCTGAAATGACAAAAAACGGTTGGACAGGTTAGATTCACGAGGTGCGTGGCTTCTGCGTCACCCTGTGTATATATATTTTTTCCCTTGAAAGAGATTTACAGAAATAGATAGGTAAGTATATTATTGTAATATATCGTTTGCTTTGGTGAACTGTTTTATTTTTTAACACAACTGGTGAACAGTTTGTGTTGTTTATATGAAATACAAAACTACGCAATGGGCTATCTCTGCTGTGTCCATCACGAGGAATAGAACCCCGGATTTTGACGGGCAGAGATAGTCATCACCTCTATTTACTCCTGAATGAAATGATTTACACTGGCAGACTTATTTTGTGTAGGTTGATAGATTAAACCAATATTGCTGTATCGTATCTATATTTATATATAATAGCTGTCATGTCAGCCAATGTGATATTAGCTCGTGCCCTGAGCTTACAAATTTTGCTGAACGCTACTAATCGGTTTTATTTACTTCACGTGATCAGAGTAACGTATCCAATGAGAATTTACCTTGTTGGTTTCTATGGTAACACTAGCTGAAACGGTATATTTTACCTGAGTGTTGTGTATATCATGTTGAGGGATGCGACTACATATATTGATCAACTTGTCCACAACATTGTCATGGATGACTGTAGATGTACATGATATTTTAGTTGACAAACAGATTTGGATTTTAAAACATGATTAAAAATACTTTTTTTTTCATCTTTTATATGGATATAGACTGAAACAATATTAAATATCAAAACAAAATCTTCTCTCTTAGCAACAACCTTTCAAAAATTCACTGCTTGTAGCGTTTGCACATCCAAGATATAATGACGTTTACTGTGGTAACGACGTCAGTTTACGACAAATAGCACAGTTTCGTTGTTGAGGTACGCCACTTTTGATACGAACTTTGAAAAGTAGTGCGTCGCGCTATCATACATTATTGTCTATTTAGTTAGATGAAAATGGGAGTATAAAATAAAGCGATAAAGCACATCGTCCATTACTATCTGAGGCCTGGCATGGTCTAGTGGTTATGGCGCTCGACTCGTAATCTGTGAGGCGCGGGTTCCAATTCCGTTACTGAACATGCTTACTCTTGGGGACGTTATAATATGACGGGTGGAAAAGAGTATCCCAAGAGTAAACACTATATCCTGTAACGAATTTGTTATTATATATTTATTTTAATATCAACGTTAGTTTAGATTAAATTTATTTTTAGAAACATGCATAGTCTATACAGTTAGATATGTATTGCGAAACTCCCGCCTATTCTCCAACGTTGTAGAAGATTCTCGAAAGTAAGAACCAACAATATATGTGTGTATGTAAACGCTTTGATTTGTATTGTTACGTAATCTGAATTTTCTAGAAAATCTTCCCACGCCTATAAATAAAACCAACGCGATGCACGCCAAAGAGAGTATCTATTATAGGTTTGCTATACTTGGTGTGCTAAAAAAACTTCGTAAGCTATAACTGTAATTAACGCTTATTAATCGGGAACTTCAGATATATTGACCAGGAACGTTTATAAATTTCGAACATTATAAATCATTCAACTTTAGTGGATTCACATCGGACATTAGTACGTTTACGAAAACATTACCTAACGTCATCGATGAAACTCGACCTGTAATCGGCGTATGATCAGCAAGAACTACAGGACTAGCTAGCATCCCTATTAAGTGAACTGTACCTATATCAACTCGCTCGTCGTGAACCCTCAATAAGATATCAAGGAAGTTCCAAACTAGAAAGAAGACTTTATATTGCTTATAAGTTTGTGAAACTTTTTTTTCATATAAATCATTGTTTGTAATAACCATTTGTAATAATTGTTATTGTGAATTGTATTGTTGTGTGCATATTAAAACGTATTTGTGTTAAAAAAGAAAACTCTGTGTATCAATCTTGTTGGCAAATATCATAAACTGACTATATATCGGCTTTTACTTAACTACTAAATCAAGAGTACAATTTAACTACTAAATTTAAATTTATCAATTAACTCAATTTCAGACCATTTGAAATTCTGATACGTAACAATCCCAACACTGTAAAGTTTTATTTTCTCAATGTAATATAAATGTACCTTGTGCTAATCTAAAATAAATAACAACCCTTTATTGTAAAACAGTTTTACTACAGGTGCGGGCACTCTTTTAATTCAAACTTGTATTAAATGAGTAAGAATATAAACACAAAAAGAAAAACAGCACAACATTAATAAAAACTACGGAATATATGTGTTTTTTTACGTTTATTTAAAAATTATACAACACCAAATAGAAAAAACAACAACTAATGCTAAACTTTATAACGGCTCATATATAACTATATGAAGGTTATTGGTACACTTCAGTTTCTGCTCCCTTTTATTTCTAAGCTAAGGTGGTATTTTAATCTATACGGATAACTTTGTTTAAAAATTTTATGTTTTAAAGTTAATATTTTATATTTTATTCTACATTTGAAAATCTAAGGCAAATCAGAATCAGCAAAAAAAAAAATGTGTATAGAAATCCGAGAAAAATGTCTGGAACTTCGTATAGTAATAAAACTTATAAAACTTGCATATATTGTAATTTTAACCAACTAAAGATGATTTTCTGTTAGTAAATATATTTCTGAATCCTACTTTGTGATAAACTTCTTATTTCTGAAAAAAAAGGTGCAACGTAATACCTAAAGAATATATCAGGTTTTAAACAGCCGTTTTCTTGCGACACCGTCCACTCTGACTTAATAGAGAGAAAATGTATACATTGACATGTTTCTGTAAAACATGAGATTTTACAGACAGCTGAACATATCTAATATAACGAATTTAAAATAGATTTTGGAGTAACCGACATAACATTTTACTAGCAAACGTAATGAACCTTTTGTTTTTACTTAACATCTGGTTTTGCTAAGCTTATGACACACTTGATCCTTTATTTATAGCTACTGAGAGTACAGTACCCAAGAAGAGGTACAAAATCACACGTGAGAAAATATTGTCCCTCACCAACTCCCACTCCATCGTAAGTTTTATTGTGTGTGATTCTCGCCCTAAGAAAGAAAGGCTGTATTTATACAACAATGTGAGATCCCTCAGCTCCAATCCAGATACCCTGTAAGAATTCATAGAGTTGTTCTGTAAAAATAGAACACCCCTTCTTGCACCCCCTTCATAATCAAACTTAGTTCATTACACACTGTGATACGTAACTGTTCTGTCTTGTTCTATATTTTGCAAGAAATAACGAACCTTTAGACCCCTTTTTGATACTTTCTTTATTGTTTGTGAAAGAAAACGAGAATGTGAAGTTTGAAGTTAACTAGTGCAATTATTAATAAGAACTTCAGGGTGAAAGTAAAGAACGACACTATATCTGTTATATCCACTGTATTCGTAATGATCAGGCTGAGGTGCTTGTGTTGAGATGCAAAAAGTGATTACATCAAAAAGAAAGTAAAAACAAGTATTGTTCTTCTGCGGTGGTTTTAGAATAACCGTTTCTTTATTGTAGAACGGTCAGGTGATTGACCTATAATGAAAGTTTTTTTTATTACACTGTTTCATTTTCATATTATGACGAAAGTTAAACTATAATAAGTTAATATTTTTAGTTATTATATTCAACTAACATTATTCTGTCAAATAACCAGAAATGATAAAAGTGAATCTTTGTTCATCCCACATGTATCTACAGATCTAAATCACTACGTCACAGAATTAACGTCTATTCGGTTTATCTATAAAATACATGAACACGTCTGCTATTGTAGCGGGTATTGCAACTCTGGATTTATTGAAGTAGAATAAGAGCTGACACTGCAATTTATGTTCCTCATATTTGTTGAAGGGGAATTAATATCGGACATTGCAACTTATGTTTTCTAGATTTGTTGAAATAAAGTAATATCGGGTATTGCAACATATGTCTTGTGGGGTTATTGATGTGGAATTAATATCGGACATTACAACTTATGTTTTCTAGATTTGTTGAAATAAAGTAATATCGGGTATTACAACATATGTACTTGTGGGGTTATTGATGTGGAATTAATATCGGACATTACAACTTATGTTTTCTAGATTTGTTGAAATAAAGTAATATCGGGTATTGCAACATATGTCTTGTGGGATTATTGAAGTGGAATTAATATCAAACATTACAACTTATGTTTTCTAGATGTGTTGAAATAAAGTAATATCGGGTATTGCAACATATGTCTTGTGGGATTATTGATGTGGAATTAATATCGGACATTACAACTTATGTTTTCTAGAACTGTTAAAGTAAAATTAATACCAAGTGTTGCAACTTATGTCCTTTAGAATTGTTGACGTAGAATTAATACCATGTATTGCAACATATTATCTTAGGAGTTATTGCAGTGGATTTAACCCTATATTGCACAATGTAACATACAGGTAACAAATATATCTTTGTTGCTTAATACACATACAAATGCTTCAATTCTGTAGTTGAGTGCTCATACTTCCAGTTAATAGTCTAAATAAACCGTGGAACTATTTCTGTTGGTTCCTCAATTTAGTTGAAAAAGTTACTTCCAGGCAACGTTCCCATTCGTAACTTACTAAAATATATTTCAGAAAAAAAATTGTACAATATAGACCTATTTAAGTGAGAAATTCAAAGAAAACATTTTTTTTCCACTGTCTTTTTATAATGCGTGCGTAACCTTTGTTCCAAGAATTTAGTAAAGGATTATAACGTCAGTAATTGCAACTTAAGTTCTGCAGGCTTTGTTTAAATAAAACTAATAGAAAATATTGGAACTTATGTTCTCTAGATTTATTGAAGTTGAATTATTTGTATTATTTTGATTTATTGAAAAAGAGTTAATAGTTACCATTCCTATACTATTTGAATTTACTGAAGTTTTTGTATTATTTTGACTTGTTAAAGAAGAGTTAATAGTTACTATTCCTATACTGTTTGGATTTACTGAAGTGGAATTATTTGTATCATTTTAACTTATTAAAGAAGACTTAATAGTTACTATTCCTATACTGTTTGGATTTACTGAAGTGGAATTATTTGTATCATTTTAACTTATTAAAGAAGACTTAATAGTTACTATTCCTATACTGTTTGGATTTACTTAAGTGGAATTATTTGTATCATTTTAACTTATTAAAGAAGACTTAATAGTTACTATTCCTATACTGTTTGGATTTACTGAAGTGGAATTATTTGTATCATTTTAACTTATTAAAGAAGACTTAATAGTTACTATTCCTATACTGTTTG
>NW_013665820.1:195283-203048 GCF_000517525.1 Limulus polyphemus | reverse complement strand
ACACACACACACACACACACACACACACACACACGGATATAATGGATTGTCTGTAATTGATCACTAAGTCAATGTGTATTGCTAGTCGCTACCGATTATCAGACAGTAACCAGAAAAATGTTTGGCGAATCAGTCAGTTTATTACAATTTCAGGCTAGCTTGTTACTTAATGCTTCCTACATTCCAGCGGAATTGCACTTTTACCATGTATATAGGGTAAGATCCTGACCTAAAACCCAAAATTGCATGCCTCGAGAATTGAATACGATGCATCACAGCTGTTAGAACTTAACATTATATCTCACAATGGAAACATTATCGTTCAGTTTAATTAAATCTTAGATACGTTTGAAAGGTACGTATCATTTCTTACATATCAAACAGTTGCGTGTAGATTCGGCTACAATTTGTTGATTGATAAGTAGTGGTAAAGCAGAAACCTGGGACACATATTACGATAATACTTCGAAGGAACAAAGTAAAACATGACTCCTTGAAAGCACCATATTATTGCTGTATCCAACGTCAATAAGATAACACATGTTTAAATAATAAAGCTAGTTGATTTCAGCGCTAAAATGACTGAGCGTAGCCTAGTAGCTAGCGTGCCGGACTGTGGATCTGAAGTTCCGTGTTTCGCGCTCCATTACCACAAAAATAAAAACCGCATTCCCCACTTTGGGGCCGTGGGTGTGTTATAAAAGTGACGGTCAAATCCAACTATTCGATCTCAATAGTGAACCCCAAGACATGGCGGTGGGTTGTATTTATTAATCTGCCTTCCCTTTAGTCTATCACTTCAAAATTAGGGACGGCTAGTATAGGTTTGCGCGAAATTCAACATATAAGCACGCTAAAATATTAGTTTTATTGCAAGAAAACGGGAATATAAGAACGTGTTAGTGACAGCACTAACAATATTGTTGTACTCAGTCTCACGTGTATGTGAAACACGTGTAAAATCCTAATAAATTAAGAGTTTTTTAGCATTTACTTATTCTTTGTCAGAACATGTGAAACACATGTAATATTATTGAGAACAGGTTACTGACAGATTTGAAACGTACTGGTCTTCGTACGAATGTATAAATCACATGTAACTGTTTTAGAACAGATTCATGTCAGCATTGAACTAGTTAAAACACTGTAAAATATTATTCGTGGAAATATTCTTGTGTTCTTTGCTTACATCTAGAATACGTGTAACTACGTAAGAATACATTAACAAGAGTCCACTTTTAAGAATAAGTTAGTGGCAGCCTTGAAATTTTGTTATGCTCTTTGTTACGCGTATGCTAAACACGTGTAAAATGTTTAAGAACAAGATACTGATGGCATTGAACTGCTGTTGTGTTCTTTGTTGATAACTTGTGAAACATTTTTAGATTGTAAAAAAAAAATTAGCTGAAGCTGTTCCCCTTTGACTCAGCGGTCAGCTTAATAACGCTAAATGTCAGGGTTTGATTCATTCGGCAGACACAGTGCAGATAGTCCATTATGTAGCTTTATGCTAAAACAGATACACCTTTCAAATCTTTGTGCTACCTTCACCAGAAACATCTAAAACATCTGTTCTTTTTTAGCTACAGGATAGTAATAGTACTGGTATGTTGTCGTGTTTTTGTTAATAATATGTGAAATACTTGTAAAATATAAGTGAAATTCTAAGAACAGATTAGTGACATCGTTAATATACTGCTATCTAACTTATTACGACCACGTGAACTAAATATAATAAAAAATGAATAGATTAGTGATAGCATTGACGTATTATAGTCGTTGATATATTGTTCTGTCCTTCATCGATAACACAGTAGGAAACACGTGACTGTATAGAAATAATTTATCCCAGCATTCAAATATTGATGTGATCTTTGCTAAGCACGTTTGAAACAGGTGTAAGATTATTGATACTATTGTGGTAATGTGTTTTTGGGTAATAAACTGTAAAAGTGTAAAAATAGAAAAATAAATCTTACTAGTGGTAGGTTTGAAATAATCTTGTGTTCTTCAAGTGCATCTTTTATGTAGATATAAATTAATGACATGACTGAAACATGTGTATGTAAAACATAGGCACATTATAAGAGAAATTAGTGACAAGATTGAAATGTTTTATTCATGTAAGAGAATGATATCGAACTTCTGTTATTCATAATATTTTTTTTCTGCTAACAACTCGATTTATATTAGCCCTCAGTTTACCGATTATTTTTATGTAGTTCGCTACCAGTGAGCTTAGAGGTTGCAGCTCCAAAGCTTTTCTGCATCCTGGGATTTCGGTGGGTCAAATTCCGGGATTCAGAATCTTTTATTTATTTACGTTATATTTCGCCATAATCAAAATTAATTACAATGTATTTGCATACCCTATCAAACAAAGCGTATTCAGAAGATTGGAACTTAAAGTGTTTGTACGAATAACTTTGTTAGTAAAACTATTAAAACTTTTATTATAACATAAGAACGCTTGGATATGGTCCATTTTGTACTATCATCCAGCAAGACAGGCCGCTCAATATCCAGAGTGTAAGCAATTAAACTTTAGTACAGACAGTTTTCTAATAGATTTGAATGAAGTTTAATCAAGAAACCACGTCAGTTAAAGAACTGTTTAAATGTGGGAAGATCATCAAAAATTACAGAAAACGAGAACAATTTACATGCAATTTGCAAGAGGAGGAAAAAAAACATTCGGTGAATTACTTTGTAGAACTGCTTGAACTTGAAGGCATAAACTCTAGTCTTAATGTGTCGACTGTGTTTTACAACACAACTGTGAAAATTTCAAAACCTTAAAAAATGATAGAAATATTAAATTATAAAAAATTCTTAAATCCAAAATTAATTGATACGTTTGTCCGAAGCTAATTAAGGGTTAATTAAGCCTAGAATTACCCATGAGATTCAGCACCCATTGGGTTTTTAAATACGACTTTCTAAACTATATAGTCCGAAATGGTTTGTGGGTTCATAACTTTGTTGGCTACAGGCTTTCTAATAACCTACGAGTCGTATAAAGAAATGTGAACAAAAATGTCACCAATAGTGCAATTAATCCCACTGATAAGGTTACCTATGTATTTTACATAAAGAAATAAAGGATTTTATCCAGTTTGTTTATGGTCAATATTTTACGTTGAATGTCTTGACAGGTAAAAACATAAAATCATTCAATACCATTACCGTAGGAAGCAATTTTGGAGTGATCAGGCTATTGTCACATTGGCGTTTTCTTAGGAGGTCTGGGGGCATGACCCCCAGAAAATGTTTGAAAATTTAATGCTATGAGATTGAAACTTGAGCCATTTTAACTACAAACACTGCATACGTACAACTTAATGTGTTGAATTAGAAGAAGCAAGTTTTAATACATAAGTTGTAGCTATACGTGCCATGAAAAAGTTGTCAGGCTATGGCTTGACTGGCCTTACCGTTTCCTACGGCCCTGAAATTATGTAGATCTCACCTAGGGATTCCGATCTCTGATGCTGGTGAGGTTTCCAAAATCCCACGACTTATAGAAAAGGTTTTCAGAATTGTATTAAGTAAGTTTTAATTAAAATAGATTTTATTAAGTATAATTAATCAAATTGGATTTTTATTCTCTTTTTTTTTAATAGTCCATGAATTATTTTCGCGAATTCTTTAAAATTGTACAGACAACTTAAGTTGGTTGTAATTTGCTTTATTATTCGCAATCAATGTGTTTATTTATTTTGAAATTAAGCACAAAGCTACACAATGGGCTATCTGTGCTCTGCCCACCACGGGTATCGAAACCCGGTTTCTAGCGTTGTAAGTCCGCAGACATACGACTGTGCCACTGGGCGGCGAATCAATGTGTACATATTAGTTACAGTATGAAAAATAATTGTTTTATTTTTATAAAACGATAAATACTTTTTCGAAGCTGATTTAGATACTGTCTCTGTATATTTTTTGCTTACAATTTGAACAGGGAAATAATATAAATATGATAATGTTATCAACTTTCGTAATCATATAGTGTTTTGGTTATGTGTGTTTATTGTGATGTCTATTATCCGTATTGCTTATATATCCGATTGGTACATAAATAGGTCTTCCTGTGGGTCAGCGGTAAAGTTACGAACTTTGAACGTTACAATCCTAGGTCCGATTCACCTCGGTGACTAGAGTGCACTTAGCCCATTGCGTTTCTTTGCACTAATACAACAACAGCGCATAAATATTTTGATGATGCATCACGTTTCTGTGCGATAAAGCTTTTTTCCCCCAGTGTTAGACGTAGCTGATTTGATCATTCTTTTTTAGGTTTAGTGCTTTCGAGTTCGGAATTCCTTGTGTGTTTGACTTTTTTCTCTCCTGAAACAGGAGACTAGAACGCTTGTTTTTGTTTTTTTTTTCTTTTTATTGGATGAGATGGCGGCCGTGCCTAGAATCCCTAAACATTTAATTTCTGTGTGAAACTCGTACTTCACCGCCATGTAAATACTCGAAGCTTGTGAAGCTGTGCTGTCTGTACCT
Source organism: Limulus polyphemus (assembly GCF_000517525.1). Lineage (NCBI taxonomy): Eukaryota > Metazoa > Arthropoda > Merostomata > Xiphosura > Limulidae > Limulus > Limulus polyphemus. The sequence continues at coordinate 198,539 of NW_013665820.1, read as the reverse complement.
TTTGGTTTAACGTTCCTGATTTTTTTTTTTTTCGTTATTCAAAGTGTGTAAAGGTTTCAAGAGTTTGTAGACTTGTGCACATACACACTCGGAATCTCCCTTAGGACAACTCCCTCGTGGCTCATCCGAGAATAACTCGTACCATTACCTGCTACCAACGATCGTTTAGGGACGCTTGTATGCAGGAAACATATCAATAATTCACCCGACCTGGCCTTATTGGGATGTTTAAAACTGGCAAATATGAACGACGTAAATACGTTTTCATTTGATGACTTCGTATTGTTTGTCCGTCTGCTGATATTGTGTCATTTCCTAGTTTTTGTTTCTTTTATATTGTTCTGTTTGTTTTTGAGATTATATCATTGCAGTAAGTGTAGCTTGTCTTTACTACGAGCTGGTGAGAAAAGCTGTTCCAAATTATTCGTAACTTAGCCGACAGGGATTTTCATGACAAAAAAAACCAGTCAGCCACTTTTAGTGTCGGCATCCTCTGCATCCGGTGTAGGGGTTTATTAGTCTTAAATCATCTGACTGACTCTCGAAGACACAGTCTTGGGAAGTCCCCAGAATATTTAATGGAAAGATAATTTCAGTTCTAAGGTTAGGCAGTGAAATTATATTGATGTCGTATTAATACCCAGGTGTTTAGAGCCCGAGTGACGATAATCTTAGCGACCACTAAACAGTCAATGTTTCTTCCTTTTGTTCCCAGTTGTAAATAAAAATTATATCGACGTACCTTCGTTCATGCTTGCTTAGGAAACTAATAATTAAGGACAAAAGAAAAAGAGTAACTTACGTTACTTGATGTGCTTCGAGCTCTTACTCCGTTCACATTTTCCCCATTTTGCCTTAGGTCGATGAAAGTTTTAATTTTGTGGTGGATATTTTTTTCTTTCTGACAGAGGTTCCATTGTGTTTCGAATTGTGTCATTAACGGTGTTGAGGCTCAATGAAAGCTACATCCCTATAGCCGCAACAGCTGCTTTAAAAAATTAATATCCTTGCTACGAGGTTAGAAGACTTCCTTTGTCATTATGGCCTCTTGGTTTCGTGAGTGCGCCCTAAGGTTTGTATGTCGTGTTTCCTGTGTAACCACACAATTATATATCTTTTAAGAGTTAACTAATTAAGAGGGCGAGTAGAGAGAGGAAAACGTTGGTCTTTCATATACACAGAGTAAGTACTTAGAGGGTAAAGAGGATCGTATACTGGACATTCCAGGCCATCACTGGCTCATGACATACTTTCCTGTCCAGATGTATACCACAATCTCGCATCATCCGAAGCCTTAATACCTGATCTCTGTTGTTATTTTAATCATTTTTGACATCTGATTATCCGCAGATATGGAGTGTGTGAGTTGGTGTGAAGAAGGTAGCTTTGTCCATCTTATTATCAGTTCTCCTTTCCCTACCTTTAGTATATGCCTGAAACCACCAATAACGGTTTTATCTTAGGAAGGAGAGGAAGAAGAGACGTTATTAAAAAGAGCTATTGTCGTTACCCATATGGTCTGAAATCGTTAGTCATATCCTCTTTCTCTAATTGTATATAAGCTTAAGCAAATCACAATCGATATTTTGTCTTTTGTGACTGACAACTAGCCATTTTGCAAACTGGTGTTTTGTTAGGTAGTTGCTTTCATCGTCGCGTGTATCATTTCACTTCAGAATCTTTGCTGCGGGTTTGTGTTGTAACAGAAAGTGTCTGCTGGCATTGTTGAAATATGAAATAAATAAATAAATATAAATAACACACACACACACTACTTTTTTTTTCCTTTTCGAATGAAACATTTGTGGTATCATGGCCAAACAGATATACTATGGGGCTGCATCAAACGTGTAACCGTAGCAACTAGGCCAGAACATACTGTTTACTGTGCTGACCGACCTTTGGAAGACGTGATCCACCCACTTGACACGTTTACCATGGTAACGCTAGACTGGTGTGTTTTGGTGTTGAACAGATAGCTCTTTACAGGTAAACATGATTTGTGAAAGACATGAAATGTTTACGTTCTCCCGGTATTTATTTTGATTCATGTAATTCACCAGCTAGAAATTAAGCGTCATTAAATAAATAAGAAATTAATTTCCTTTGGGAACATGACTAATAACATATGTAACTGACTGATCTGTCAGCCACGAAGTACATGCAAAAACCGTTAACAAGTATGCACAGCGTAAGGAATACGTTGTTTACCTTTTCTTCATGAGTTGTAACACACACACACACACACAATCTACTGCGTGATGCACGAACACGTTAGTATGTCTCTTAGCATCTAGAAATTTGGAGTTCACTAATGCTCCATAGCGGTAAATCTGAAGGCGCATAATGCTACAAACCGGGTTTCGATACCCGTGATGGGCACAGCACAGAGAGCTCATTGTGTAGCTTTGTGTTTAACAACAAACAAACATGGCCCTTAGAATCTTGAAAGTTAGGGTTGCTGTTATTGTATTCAAGTATCCAATAAGAAGTCAAAAGTATCCACAAAACACGGATTCAGGATATGTTACGTAGAGGGTAAATTTGAACACGGACATCGAAGGAAAACACTAGTGAACAAATAAATAAAAGATCTTTTTTCATAACTTTGACAGTTTGTCTTTGTATACGTCCAGATGACAACACGAAACATCTTCTTTAAAACAACAACAAAAAAGCCACTTTTCGATGGTGTAAGATAATAGATTACTTGACCATCTTTCCTTTTCATTTAGCCTTTATTATTTTCATATTGCTATATATAATGGAAAAAATAATTACATAAAGGTAAATTAGAAACACATGCTTTCCACAGGCGGTAAATTTCAATATATTTTATTACAATAACTGGCTTAATTTTCAGTTTTTTCATCAACGCAGTTTTTGCACCAACCTCAAAGTTTGTTGGTTGACTGATTCGTAAAATTGAGTTCTTTTAAATACATCTGTTAGGCTTTTGAAGCACAGCACTTTTCTAGGGGTTTCATATTGTTTTTAACATAAGTTACTGTTTTTCTTCTTTTGTGAGTCAGCAAATATTTGTTGTTACAGTGAGTCTGCATTGTGTGAGAAGTAGCCACAAATTATTCTACTCCCTTGTCTTTAAACCTATTGGTTACACAGCTAAACTATACAGTTGCGATTTAGTATATTGTTATGATAGCGGAAGTCACGCGACGCTGGGAGCATGCGCGCTGGAGTTTCTAGAAGGATCATGACTTGTCGAGGAACCTCGGGAATGTTCAAGTGTTAGCTA
>NW_013665820.1:189423-195161 GCF_000517525.1 Limulus polyphemus | reverse complement strand
CAGTGTTAGCTAGATGCCCTCTTTTTTAGTATATAAGCCCGGCAAATAAAGCCAGAGAGATAGATATGCAGATAGATTGAAGAGATAGACAATGGAGTCAAGCGAACAGTAGACACCGGAAGTAAAGTGTGTGAATCACTGTGATTTATAGCGTGTGTTATAAAGGTTGTTAGGTTTAAAGTGACTGTGGAAATTCTGTGTACTTAAAAGAATAAACTAGTTTTAATCAAGAAGGGACTTGTATCGCTGAAGTTTCTTGGAAAGAATTTTTACCAGAAGTTATCAAACAAGCAGATACGTAACAATATAATAAGCCAAGGCCTTATAGAGCAACAAAAGCACCAGCGGATGTCATAAAGTATAAAGATAACAGCCCATAATCTATGTGCATGAAAATTAGTTGCTTATTAGTTTGACCTTTTATTATTCAAATTTATTTATCACACTGAAAACAGCGTGTTTCACAGAGTACCTTCAAATCTTAATGTTTAAATAAACAGGAAGCTTACATTGGGTTGCCAGCATGAATCGTGTTTACAATGTACAGTGTGCATCGTGTTTTAAAAAAAACTACAACTGCATCAACAGCTGTGTAATCTGTATCGCAAACTTGATTGGTATTTCTAAACAAATTATTCAGTAATTCTTTAAAAGCGGTCGAATCGCAGTCCAGTGGTTAGCGTACCTGACCGTGGATCCGAAGTCATTGGTTAGCGCTTGTTACCGCCCAAAAATAAATAAATAATCGTTCTTCGCACTTTGGAGGCATGGGTGCGTTATAAGAGTGACGGTTAAATGTGAATGGTATTGACTATCTGCCTTCTATCACTTCAAATTAAGGAACGGTTACCACAGGTATCCTTAAAGTAGCTTGGCACGAAATTCCACAAACAACGTCTTTTAAAGTTTGTTTTTAAACATTTCATTACGTAAAAAAAGCAAGAAAAACTTTAGGAATTGTAAAGCAAATTAAAAAAAGGCAAACTACAATTGGACCAAATTTAGTTAGCTAGAAATAAACGTGCTACATCATTTTATCGGAAAGAATTCCCCTTTCTGGATTTATCTGTCTGATAATTAACAAGATGACGGAGCAAAATCTACAGTAATCTTTAATATTTCAACATGCACACGACCAATCCATAAAACTGAAAACACAGCCAGTTAGAAGATTATCGAGAAATTTTCAATAAACTTTCAAACATTGAAATAACTGGAATATCATAATAATTTTTCTATTTAGACATCTGTCTATATGTAAATATGCGTCGTGTCTAAATCAGTATTTTAGTCGTTGTGTGCGACCTGGGAGGGTCAGGTTCTATTCAGACCTCTTCCTCCCCTCCTTCACTATGTATATCAAACTGCGTAGAATTATTCACAGAATCAGGGCTTCAACACTAATGTAAGTACGTCGAGTTGAAACACTGATTCTACTTCCATAAGGTGAATATGCATGTTTGTGACTTGTGTGATTAAGAACTTTCGCCACACTGTTCTGTTGGCTAGATAATTATTCAACAGGATTTGTCTAGTCAGCATGGTTCCCAACATTCCATACTGACATGTCTAGGCTAGTTTGTTGATATGTGTTACCCTGTACCTTCTTTCCTCCTTGTTGGCCTCCATTACCTTAGAGCTATTTTTCCCATGTTCGGTAACAAAGGTCTCTAATATATATGCTTGTTTTGATACCATTAAAAGGTCGGTCATTGGATGTTGCCTCCTTCGTGTCATTGAAAGTATGTATGGGTGTGGGAAAAATCTCCTGCTCGAGCTCACTAGTCATACAGACGAGTCACGTGACTTCCGGTGAAGTAGTAAAACCTCTATTGACCAGGATTAGACGCCATAATTACTTTTAAAAGCCGCCTGATTAAGGTTTCGTGATCTTGGTATTTTTTTCCATTTTAAACTTTACATTTTTTTCTCTCAGTAATAGAAATATACCCGAACATATAGCGCTTGCTTAACCCTCTAATTTGACATACGATTGTAACCTTAACAATATGTGTGTTGTAAAATGTATGTTTACAAATTATTTTGACTTAGACAAACAAAGCCGAGTACTTCTCGTGCATGTTCCAGTAGTGGCAGTGTGAATGAACTAAATTGTTTGCTTAGACTGAAAGGTCAAGAGTATAATATTATTTAAACAATTGTTGTCAGTAAAAGAAGCATAGTTTATCCGAAAAAAAAAAAGAGAAATACTGAAACTTTCTTTATCACCTCATTTTACCCAGCTTACAAATAATGACATCATGAACTCATTTGATGAAGGAATAATAATAATTAATGGGAATAGGAAATATATGTTAGTTATCCTTCCAAAATTAATGGGAATATGGAATGTATGTTAATTATCCTTCTTGGTTATATATAAGTATATGTATGACGTAACTTTACTGTTAATTGTAAATATCTTGATGTTGAAATACCCATACAATATTTCAGTATGTGATTATTTTTCAAGCGTTAATAGTCTTCCATATCTTAATGCAATTAAAGCTTATTGAAGGAATGTGTGTTAAAGACCCCTCCCACAAATATATACATGTGCACACACACACACGCATATCTAGTGTTAGTCAGATGTGTTAGAATTATAATTAAAGTTGTGGTTGCAGGAGAACGATCTCTTAATTCATGCCAACTGCTACTATCAACTTTTCTCACACGGGGGCTGTGAATAATAAAAACAGGGAGGGAATCCGACGACAAAGACTCGTCATTTAACAGTTTTCATGTTTGTCTCAGTACAGAAATGGTTTGTTGTATCGAGGAATTGAAGTCATAATGGGTTCGATTATTTTTGTAACACCGCCACCTCTTAGTTCGAGTAAATTACTTGACTTTTTTTTTATTATGTCAGTGATTCTTGCATGTTACATATATTACAGTTCACAGAAGTCAGAGATTTAAACCCACGTTTAAGAAACAGACTTTCGATAACATGTACTCCACATTAGTGTTGTCATTTCTCAGTGAGCTTACGCATCATGTTCGTACATGCCCTCCGGTAGGCCAGCGATAAGTATACAGACTTACAATGCTAAAATCCAGGATTACCCGCGGTGGACGGAACGTAGATGGCTTATTATGTAGTTTTGCTCTAAAATAAGAACATTATTTTCATATCAAACAAAAATAATGAAACACGACAAAGGATGTCTCACAGCACCATTACGTTTTACTAATTCGTTTAATTGATTAAACAAACAGTGATAGCCGTCTTTTTCAGTTTTGAAAAACTAACTGAGTTTTTGTTTGAAAAAGTGCTGTTACATAATTTTTCATTTCCCAATTAGAGGAAATCTATTTTTTCTACCTAAAACGAATTTCGCGCCCGACTTGCATATTTCAATAAAAGGACAACATAAAAAAAAAAAATGTTTACCAGTATACTTTGTATATTGTGTTCAAGTTGAGGCACTGCGTCAGGATGGTCCTCCGGTGGGACAGCGGTAAATCTTCGAATTTACAACGCTAAAATCAGGGGCTCGATTCCCCTCGGTGGACACAGCAGATAGCTCGATGTGGCTTTGCGTCAAGATGTCAGTACAGTGGGAAGACTAGATATTTTTTGTGGTTGTTTTGTATACTGTGTGTATGTATTTGTACGTTTTTAGCATTTAATTCTTACGGTAGTATATGAATAATGAATAGTTTTATAAAATCTGTGAATAATACATTGAATAGAACACAGACAGTATTTAAGTGTATGTGATCAAATACAGTGTTAGTGGCGGCATTCCATAATATGTGATCAAATACAGATGAAAAGTCATGGGAGTTTGTGTTCCATCACAATTTCTTTAAGCTGTACGGTAACATATTAAGAAAGTACCACTATTTGTAGCCTTAGGTCCTCTGTTTTAGCCAGTGAGGTCAATATGTTTAGTTAATAAGCTGCATGGTATGTCAGACTGCTGCAGGCTGAAACCGACCTTGGCAAGGGTGGAACCGATAACGGTTGAAATGAAGTCTCTGTTTGACTCTAGGGGGCTTTCCATCATTGTCTAAGGGTACCATAGAGTCGTTAGGCTCATGAGTGTTTTGTAGAGGTGCATGAAACAGTGTTGCAGCTAGAATAGTTGAACACAACGGTTATGTTGTGCGGAGTTACCTTCACGTTAGTTGTCTAATAACTCGATTTGTCTCCTTTCTAATGAAGCGCGGAGAAAACCCAGTTTTGTAAGTTTTTATTAAATGTTTGCTTTGATTGTTTAAGATTATTTTGAACATAAAAGACAACGTTCCAGTGACTTTTCAGGTAGTTTCAATTTTTTGTCGTCTTAGTTTTATTAAAGACAACGTTCCAGTGTACCGTGGTATTTTTAGATAATTTCAGTTTTCTGTCGTCCTAGTATTATTAAAGACAACGTTCCAGTGTACCGTGGTATTTTTAGATAATTTCAGTTTTCTGTCGTCCTAGTATTATTAAAGACAACGTTCCAGTATACCGTGATATTTTTAGATAATTTCAGTTTTCTGTTGTCCTAGTATTATTAAATACAACGTTCCAGTGTACCGTGATATTTTTAGGTAAGTGCAGTTTTCTGTCGTCCTAGTATTATTAAAGACAACGTTCCAGTGTACTGTGATTTATTTTAGATAATTTCAGTTTTCTGTCATCTTAGTATCATTAAAGACAACGTTCCAGTGTACCGTGATATTTTTAGATAATTTCAGTTTTCTGTCATCTTAGTATCATTAAAGACAACGTTCCAGTGTACCGTGATATTTTTAGATAATTTCAGTTTTCTGTCGTCCTAGTATTATTAAAGACAACGTTCCAGTGTACCGTGATTTATTTTAGGTAATTTCAGTTTTCTGTCGTCTTAGTATCATTAAAGACAACGCTTCAGTGCACCGTGATATTTTTAGATAAGTGCAGTTTTCTGTCGTCTTAGTATTATTAAAGACAACGCTTCAGTGTACCGTGATTTATTTTAGGTAATTTCAGTTTTCTGTCGTCTTAGTATCATTAAAGACAACGCTTCAGTGTACCGTGATATTTTTAGATAATTTCAATTTTCTGTCGTCCTAGTATTATTAAAGACAACGTTCCAGTGTACCGTGATTTATTTTAGGTAATTTCAGTTTTCTATCGTCTTAGTATCATTAAAGACAACGCTTCAGTGTACCGTGATATTTTTAGATAAGTGCAGTTTTCTGTCGTCCTAGTATTATTAAAGACAACGCTTCAGTATACCGTTATTTTTTAAAGTAGTTTGTTTTCTGTCGTATAAATATTTATTAGAAATGATGGTTTAAAAAGGGGAAACTAATCTAATAGTAATAGAATAGTAGAAAAATTCTTGGAGTGTTTTAAAAGATGACTACAACTACTCCAATTCAAAACTGGACGTTCTTTCGAGTTTTTGAAACACCAAATGTACCAATCTTATTCATGTTTTGATGATGTTAATCTCTTTTTATTCTTCGTTGAGTTGTAATGTTTCTTCCGTTTCTTTTAGGCTGTTTCAGTCAGCGTACAGACTTGGTGCTAAGGGACCAGACGAAAAATACAACAAATATTTTGTAAGTACATCCTTTCATTTTCACTGATTGTTATAACATGATTTGGTTGAACATTATTTCAAAACGTAAGCCTGTTGATACAAGCCCATAGTCAGATCTGGAAGGTGGGGGGGGGGGTCGGGGGGGGTTTCTTTTCGACGTCCAGGTGGTAGGGAACCTTCCGTCCAGTTGTAGTTTAAACTTTTGTTCGTCCG